>NC_067238.1:23079248-23379248 GCF_019924925.1 Ctenopharyngodon idella
CTAGGCATGCAGACTGCTTCTACAAACATTTGTGAAAGAATGGGTCAGTCTCAGGCGCTCAGTGAATTAAATCCTGGTACCGTGATAGGTTGCCACCTGTGTAATAAGTCCATTTGTGAGATTTCCTCACTACTAAATATTCCATGGTCAACTGTTAGTGGTATCATAAAGTGGATGCAATTAGGGATTATGGTGTGGGGTTGTTTTTCAGGGGTTGGGTTTGGTTCCTTAGTTCCAGTCAAAGGAACTCTTAATGCTTCAGCATACCAAGACATTTTGGACAATTTCATGCTTCCATGCTTTGTGGGTACAGTTTAGGGATGGCCCCTTCCAGTTCCAACATGACTGTACACCAGTGCACAAAGCAAGGTTCATAAAGACATGGATGAGTGAGTTCGGTGTGGAGGAACTTGACTGGCCTGCACAGAGTCCTGACCTCAACCCGAAAGAACACCTTTAGGATGAATTAGAGCGAAGACTGCGAGCCAGGCCTTCTCGTCCAACATCAGTACCTGACCTCACAAATGAGCTTCTAGAAGAATGGTCAAAAATTCCCATAAACACACTCCTAAACCTTGTGGAAAGCCTTCCCAGAAGAGTTGAAGCTGTAATAGCTGCAAGGCGTCTTTTGGCAATATAGTGTATATTAAAGGCTCATTATGTTTTAGTATTCCCCCCAGTATATATTTAATTAAATTAATATAAGCATGCGATTAGTCGACTAATGGCTGAAACGAACAACTACTAGTCGACTAGAAAAATCTTTAGTCTGGGGCAGCCCTATATTTTACAAAAAAAAAAAAAAAAAGCTACACTACACAACAGTATCTCACAGAAGTGAGTACACCCCTTACATTTTTTAAAATATTTTATTATATCTTTTCATGTGACAACACTGAAGAAATGACACTTTGCTACAATGTAAAGTAGTGAGTGTACAGCTTGTATAACAGTGTAAATTTTCTGTCCCCTCAAAATAACTCAACACACAGACATTAAGGTCTAAACCGCTGGCCACAAAAGTGAGTACACCCCTAAGCAAAAATGTCCAAATTGGGCCCAATTAGCCATTTTCTCTCCCTGGTGTCATGTGACTCAGTGTTACAAGGTCTCAGGTGTGAATGGGGAGCAGGTGTGTTAAATTGTGTTATCATTCACACTCTCTTATACTGGTCACTGGAAGTTCAACATGGCACCTCATGGCAAAGAACTCTCTGAGGATCTGAAAAAAAGAATTGTTGCTCTACATCTTTTAAAGATGATGCACAAGAAAGCCCGCAAACAGTTTGCTGAAGACAAGCAGACTAAGGACATGGATTACCGGAACCATGTCCTGTGGTCTGATGAGACCAAGAACTTATTTGGTTCAGATGGTGTCAAGAGTGTGTGGCGGCAACTAGGTGAGGAGCACAAGGTCTCTAACATCCACCAACTCCGTGATGTCGTCATGGAGGAGTGGAAGAGGACTCCAGTGGCAACCTGTGAAGCTCTGGTGAACTCCGGTGAACTCCATGCCCAAGAGGGTTAAGGCAGTGCTGAAAAATAATGCTGGCCACACAAAATATTGACACTTTGGGCCCAATTTGGACATTTTAACTTAGGGGTGTACTCACTTTTGTGGTCAGCGGTTTAGACATTAATGTCTGTGTGTTGAGTTATTTTGAGGAGACAGCAAATTTACACTGTTATACAGCTGTACACAATGTAAAGACATTGTAGCAAAGTGTCATTTCTTCAGTGTAGTGTTGTCACATGAAAAAATATAATAAAATGTGAGGGGTGTACTCACTTCTGTGAGATACTGTATATATATATATATATATATATATAACCATTTCATATGACGTTTTGCACTGGGAAAAGTAATCTGAGAGCACAAGCAATCTGTCAGAGCACAAACCTGCTCACATTAAACTAAATTATTATAACAATCTTTCAACAAACAGTTGATGGGCCCCACTGACTTCCATAGTATGGGGAAAAAAAGACTATGGAAGTCAATGGGGTCAATCAACTGTTTGATTACTGACATTCTTCAAAATATCTTCTTTTGTGTTCAGCAGAAGAAATAAATTCATACAGGTTTGGAACAACTTGAGGGTGAGTAAATGATGACAGAATTTTCACTTTTGGGTAAACCTTTACCGCAACTGTAAACTGATGTCACGGACTAATCGACAATGACATTTGTTCATAATTTTTGTTATCAATGTTATTGATTAGCTGTTGCTGAATTTAAAGAACAGTATTTTAATATAAGGCCTTTCGGGCGAACTCAAGGGTGAAATATCCAATGTTTAATGGGACCCAATTTTAGATGGAAAAGCGGTCACTGGGTGCATCAGAACCCCAGCCCCTGGGGTAAAAATGAGTTGTCATACAGCTCAGAAAACAGAAAGAGAGATCAGCCGGTCACAGGGACACAGACAGTGCAGACGGGGCGAGGGGGAGGGGGTCTATTGACAGGACAGAGCGAGATAGACCGAGAGGGAATGGAAAGGAGAGACAGGCAGAGTCTGACCTTGCTGCCTAGTGACTGCTCCCTGTGTAAGGTGAGAGGGCTGGCGGAAGGGTGGCAGATGCAGACAAAAAGAAGAGGAAAAGGGGGAGGAAGAGAGTAGGATGACGCGAGGAAAGAGGAGAAAAGCGCTTGGGTGGCAAGTTTGCCGGCGAAGACGTCTGAGAGGGGAGGTGGGGTGCGATCGGCTGGACGGAGCTCTCGGCGGACGGCCATCAATCAGCAGATGCCACACCCAGAGCGGCCCAACCCCAGACACTGCTGTGTCATCAACATCCACACACACAGACACACCGCAGTGCAGTCCGTCCGCCAATATCCCTGCACAACAAAGCATGTGACAGCACTAACAATCAATATTTAATCACCTTATCAAACAAATATTGTTAGTGTATCCATAAATACAGGCTAAAGCACATCATGCACATCTTCGCTCATGTTCTGATTGCCGCAAGATTGGAAGATTGCAGTGTGATCTTGCTGTGCCATATTATATATAATATATATATATAAAACCTGATCACCAAATTCACTGACAGGCACTGCACCACTGCGCGATGCTTGTCTTTGCAAAACTCACCGCTATAAAGCCAGGGTGTCAATGCTGGGACAATTCCATGTGGTTGCTTGGGTGTTACGAGTTGTTTTCAAGGCATTTCTATATGGTTGCTAGGGTCTTATGAGTGGTTGCCTGGCCATTTATGTGAGGGTGTTATGAGTGGTTGCCAGGTCATTTCTATGCAATTGTTAGGGTGTTATGAGTGGTGGCCAGGATGTTTCTATGTGGTTGCTAAGGTCTTATGAGTGGCTGCCTGGCCATATATGTGAGGGTGTTATGAGTGGTTGCCAGGACGTTTCTATGTGGTTGCTATGGTCTTATGAGTGGTTGCCTGGCAATAAGTGCAAGGGTGTTATGAATGGTTGCCAGGATGTTTTGATGTGGTTTCAAGGGTGTTTCCTTGTGGTTGCTAGGGTCTTATGAGTGGTTGCCTGGCCATATCTATGTGAGAGTGTTATGAGTGTTTGCCAGGTCATTTTTATGCAATTTTTAGGGTGTTACGAGTGGTTGCCAGGATGTTTCTATATGGTTGCTATGGTGTTATGAGTGGTTGGCCTGGCCACATTTACAGTATGTGAAGGTGTTTTGTGTGGTTGCCAGAGCATTTCTGTGATTGCTACAGTGAATGGTTGCCAGGGTGTTTTGGGTGGTTGCCTGGGCATTTCAATGTGGTTGCTAGGGTGTTATGAGTGGTTGCCAGGGTGTTCCCGTGTGATTTCTAAGGTGTTGTAAGTTGATGATAGAGGGTTTCTATGTGGTTGCTATGGTGTTATGAGTGGTTGCAAGGACATTTCTATAATGTTATGAGTGGTTGCCAGAACGTTTCTATCTAATTGACCCTTCGCCGGGGGTTTGATTGACAAGCGATCAAACCAATCATAACGCCGAATCTGCCATTTTGTCCGACAAAGCAGTCAGGAGTTAGAAGATTAACCTCGGTTTTTTAAACTTGAAAAATGGTGTGTACTGACGTCTTTCTGCATTTGAAACAACATTCTTTCTCATGTTCATTCATGTTTATTTGATGCTATAAATTAACTAGTAGGAAGAGATGATCGGTTCACGAGCCACTTGAGCTGAGGCGCTACAGCGATCTGTCACGACACATTAAAGAGCACAAAAAGAAATTACACAATTTGAAAGCTGGGACTTTGTTTCATATCATAAGTATCCTGCTCTGTCTTGTCCATCGACATGTTATCAGTGTCCTCTTTGCTCCGCGATGTATTTTTCACTCTGTGTGGCATGACAGCACCATGGCTTGTCGGACAAAGCAACGGTAACTAAGGGGGGCGGGTCTTTGAGAAGGGTCAGTTGTAGAGGAGTGGTTGCCAGGGCAATTCTACGTGTTTCTAGGGTTTTTTAGTGGTTGCCTGGGAGTTTCTATGTGACCAACCAAGAGAGCCCTCTCCAAATTTCTGTGATATTCTGGCCCTTAAGGCCTGTTCACCAAGAATGATAACTATAAAGATAACGGTTCGTGTCGCTTTAAATGCTCAAGCTCTTTAAAGTCTGATGGGTTCTGATTGGCGGTCATTGTTTTTATCATTCATCAGCTGGGAAAAAAAAAATCATTCTGAAAGCGATTTCAACAGTATCATTTCGGTGTCATTATCATTGCAGTTGTGGTGTGGACTCTGCTAATCTTTTATATTTAGAACGATTTTTAGAACTATATTTTTATTGTTACTGTTATTGTTATCATCCTTGGTGTGAACGGGCCTTTACATATGGCTTGGGTATGTCTTTTAAAAAATGCTAAATAAGCAAGTGTAATATTTTAGAAATATAATAACGCACTTAACCTCAACAAGCCACACAATTTGAGGTGTCACTGATATCTGTACCTCAAACAGTGTGGGATAAGTTATGTCCCGAAGTTTAATACTAAGGGATGTTCAAATCCCTACTCTAAGCATGAGCGATAATAATAGCAATGCTTGCCTTTGAGAAGCATACCATATGTTCGCGTGGCCTTGGTTGTCCTTGAGAAAGTAATGACATGTTTTACAATTTAATGTCATATCTAAATACATATGCATGTTGAGATATTAAAAGTCTTCATAAATATTGGATGCACAATGGAAAAACCAAAATTAATTTAACAGATAATAAGCCATCAATAACATTCTTATGCTAAGGTCACAGTCACATCAAATGTTATGCAGCAGTACAGAACAATTCATTTCCTGTGAATTCAAAATGGCATACAAGTGTAAATGCAACCTCTTGTAACTCTACGTACTCTGACGTTCCTTGAAACACACCTGAATCATTCGACCGGCTCAGTCATTTTACCAAAATCAACTGACATCTACATCAGTTATTGGAAACACTTCACTTGTCAAAACCCTGGATTCCCACCATTATTTAAGGCAAAAACTCATTGTAGACAGGAACAGCGGATAAGCCTGCAACAACTTGTTAACTTAAAATGTTCTGATGTGCAAAACAGGTTCAGCCTGTGAAACTTAGCTTTCTTGTATTTTTCTAACAGTTGAAGAAAAAGACAGCTGTGTAACTATTGTGTCAGGTAACTTGAGTGAGATAAATTACACATGGTTCATTCAGAGGTAATATAAGGATTATGAATACAAAACAAAACAAATCTGACCTAGTTCCATATACCAAATATAGGATCTCAAAAAAATCTGAGGCGCACAATAGATTGGTGGCTGACATTATTCAACAATAACTAGGAAAATAAAATGATTATAGATATTGATAAATACAGCCAACAACAAATTACGACAAACCATTTTAATTTGTTATGGTACATTTGCTTGTGTCATTGTTTTGTTCTGTGAAGCACATGTAACAAGACAACAGGATATTCAAGTTAGCTTGTTTCAATGTGCTGTCAGCAAATTAGAAGTGTTCAGTTTCATAAATGATTTATTATGAATGATCTTATGAATTATGAATTTATTTAAAAATGTTCTTTCACAAGCATGAGATCTACCTGCTCTCTTTGATCTTCTTCTCATTGAAGCGCAGGTGAAAATCTCTGAGCTCATCAATCAGCCCAAGCGACAACATCTGATCCACACGCTTGTCCAACCTCTCATCCAGAGCTACAGAAGAAGATGAATGAGGAAATAAAATTAAATTGATACTGAAGACATGTTTACAGTGACAACCTACATTGACTGGTGGTTACCATTCATTTTGTAGTGTAGCCAGAAGATGCAAGGGTCCTGGAACCGCAAGGGACCCCCAAGACAATCTCCTCCATCCTGCCCTCGCTGCTCCTCCAAAAGCCGACTGTGTGGAACTCCAGTGTCCATATACACCTGCAGACTCCTGTCAACCAATCAATTGACCATATACTTAGTCAAAATACCATATGACTTCAGATAAAATAACAATGCATTTTTCAAATACATTTAAAAGATTTCCACATACCAAATAAACTCTCAACTGAACGTATTATTTAGAAAGAACACGCCACATACCAAACAAGAACATGATGAACAACAAACCAACACAACAAAAGACGAATAATGAAGTTTAAGTCTGGTCAAGCAGAAGAAGAAGGTTCATGGGACTTCGTCAAGCTTGTAATTTCTTCAGAAGAAGCTGATATCAGGAGTAGACATTAGCACTCTAAACTGTGGGAGAGAAGCTCTTCCACCGCAGTAATACTGTAGACACAGTGGCACACAGGCTGGCATCAATTAAACAAGCACATAGTGCTCAGAAGAGGTGCTAATCGGCCCCTTGATACCAATCAAACACCAATTGAAGCATGTGAAAACACGCGTGTAACACGCTTGGAAGCCACAGCCATCAACAGTTCTCCCACACAGGTGGAAAAATAGATGCAGCCCAACAAATGCCAAAATTTACCACAAGACAGTATGATAAGGTTTCTATTCAACTCTGCTCCTTTTAAGAGAATGTTTGAGGGGAAAAAAACAACAACACAACAAGGCTAAGAAAAAAACTAAGTTAATTGAAAGAGGAATAATGATAAAGGTGCAGTAAATAGTGATATGGACAAAGATCTGGGCTGGTATCTGAGAAGGATGTAGATTCAAACCCCAGGAACTTAACTTGATAGTTTGAATTGCAACACCTCAGAATGGGTACCAATTAAGAAAATAGGATTATTTGCGCACAAAGAGCTGGAATCAAGACTAGATGTTCATGACCTAGACCACTACCAGAATATGAAGACCCTTCAGATCCAAACCCAGACTTAATCCAAAGAGCCAGACCTGCTGGTCCAAGAACCAAGTTGTCCATTTTAATGAACTTGAATTTACTAGTTCAGCATTACTTTCAAACACTGGGGTACTTCGTACATCGTGTAAGTAGTCATTCAGAGCCATAGAATTCTTGCAAGTACTTTCCCATTATACCGATCTGTGAATGAGGTAAAAAAAAAAAAAAAAACATCTGGTAACACTTTATTATAAGTATACAGTAATAAAGTATTTACAAATCATTTGGAAACAATTAATTTATAATTAATTCATAGTTTATATATTGTAGTCTCTACATTGTTAATATATTAATAGGCTAAATACAAACCGTGAGTTCTTCATTCATTGTCACTGTAATTAACCAAATTATTTTTGTCCAGTTAGCTCATATGTTAGATAATGTTTTTTTATGCTTTAACAGCTTATTAACTGTAAATAGTTCTTACTTTAGATTAGCTCACGGAAAAAGGGAAAATGTCATCAAGTGCTTTAAACCAACTTTATTAGACATTAATTGCATTAGTATTAAGTGTTCCTTTAAAAAAAATAAATAAAAAAGAGAAATTACCCCCAAAAGATAACTTAAAGGCAGTGTGTGAAATGAGAAAAGCATCAAACAGTCATTACAAAAAGTAGCTTTAGAAAGAAATATTATATTTGATTCAATTTATTAAACAAACTTTTAGGCTAAAACAGCCATGAGGCCATGTGGGCGAGTAAATGATGACAGAATTTTCATTTATAATTGAACTATACCTTTAATGGGTTTTTTTATTAATATGGAATATTTTTTTAATTAAATAATTAAAACTAAATAACTAAAACTGCCAGTAAGTGGCAGTAGATGTCTAAATGAGTAAGTCATTCATTCGATTCGTTCAAACGGCTGATTCATTCAGGAATGGGTCATTGAATCATTGGTTCACCAGATTCGTTCAAAACGCGAATTCATTCAGAAACACTGCTGAATGAATTCACTGCTCAATCGTTCTGCTGTGGCTTTATATGTAATATTTTCGTTTACAAATATAAAATATAACAATATTAACTTACTGAAATCAGTATCACATTTGCACTCGTACTATTCGGAACAAAAACAGCACTTGTGTGATATTGCTTAACTGTATCATGATATAAATATGAGACAAAAACTCATACAGGGGCATTTTTGCCCTAATATCTTGAATTTTAGGGGCGTGTAACTGCATTCTATAGGCTCCATCACGCAGTGAGTTGTTGCCCTGCATCATGTTCGTCACCAACTGTATGAAATTTCAGATGACCCACGTAGGTCAGGGCAGGTGCATTAAATGCGATAATTTTAACGCATTATTTTTTTTCTCCATAACTAATTAATTAAATTAAATTAAATTAAATTAAATTATCCAGTTGCATTCTCAAAGTTGTAACTTCCTGACTCTCTCCATCAGTGTCCGACTCCAGTTTGAACAATCTATGGCTGAACACCGTTACTGACAATCATCATTTTGGCTATGTGAGATTCTCCAGCTTTATTGTTGTTGAGCAACCGAAGCGTGAGCTGTTAAAGCTCCGCCCTTTTTTGGAAAGTGGGCCGCGAGCAGCAGCTCATTTGCATTTAAAGGGACACACAAAAACAGTGTGTTTTTGCTCACACCCAAAAAGGGCCAAATTTGACAAGCTATAATAAATTATCTGTGGGGTATTTTGAGCTGAAATTTCACAGACACATTCTGGGGACACCAGAGACTTATATTACACCTTGTGAAAAGGGGCATAATAGGTCCCCTTTAATGTATTTGTAAACATTTTAAGAAACACTGAATGTGAATGCAATTAATGTCCAATAAAGGTTGGTTTAAAGCACTTAATGACATTTTCCCATTTTCCGTGACCTAATCTAAAGTAAGACCTATTCACCCCTAATAACCAATTAACAATTCCTTCACTACACGCTAATTAAACAAAAATAATTAATTACAGTGACAATGAATGAAGAACACTATTTATATATAGCCTATTAATATATTAATGTAGAGACTACAATATATAAACTACGAGTAAACTATAACTTAACAGTTTGTTAATGATTTGTAAGTACTTTATTACTGTATACTTTTTATAAAGTGTTACAAAAAAATCTTTACTCGATGGAAAACACTGTAGGCTTTTCTGCGACTGTGTGCAGGGAAATGAAGCCGTCTCAATGTTTTGTGCTATCATTTAAGTAATTACCTTGCAATCTTGCGTGCGTCATGAGGGTGTAATACGGCGGCCATGTCAGGATCCACCTCCTTCAATCGTCTGTGAAGTTCAGGACCACCCACTTTCTCAAGCTCCACCTTTGATTCAGGAGCCCCAGCCTTTTCTGATTCCGTGTCACTCCCCTGCTGTAGGTCAGACAGAGGAGGACTCGTTTAGATTACCTCTGCCAATAGATGCACAGAAAGCCTTTTAATATTACTAAGACTTACTAGCTCTGTTTCAAATGTAGTGAGCAGCCTCGTTGCCTTTTAACAGTGTCTAAAACACTGTTAAAAGGCACAACACAATGTGACAAATCCCTGACTTGACTTTTGATTGATTTTAATGGACCCTTTTCACATTTCCAGGGTTTTCACAAGCAGAAGTCATCATAGTTGGGCAAACTTCTACAGTGGTGAATTGAAACTAAACAAATATAATTTGTGTTTCCATCTGCTCCAATAGCAAAAGAGAAAATCCACATTAGTATGTGCATGACTTTCCCAAAGAGGAAAAAATTATTGAGAGATTGATTATGGTGGTCAGAAGAGAGAAAGATTAGCTGTCACTCCTTCAGCTGTTGTATTAGAAACACAGATTTTTTTCAGAAATTTAAAGTCGAGGTAATATTACACAAAGTATAGTGTTATAAATGCACATTAAAAACTTTATTACAACATTAGCAACTGTGGAAATGTGTCACAGACTGTAAAAAGGGTGCATAGTTTGCTGTTAACATGTTGCTAACAGTATGATACTCCAATAAACAGCACTCTAAAATAATCCATTTTTTTTAATGCTTAACTTTTTAATTAATATCATAATTAACGCATTCTGATTGTCTTCTCTCTTTGCAAAATATGAGGTATCTTTGACAGCAGCATAATTTAGATGTCATCCAATCAACAACCAGTGGATAGAGCCAAGTCCCCATCCCACATCTTTTCTTTTTTGATAATCTGTTTCATTAGAACATACGTCACAATACTGAAGAAAAGATCTGTCTCTACTTTTGTTACATTGCAACTTCAAAATGCTGCCCACGTAGACAGATCACTAGGTTTTGGAACAGAGCAATTCTTTATAATCAGAAAGCATTAAAATTCACATTTACCCCAGTGTCGATGAGCACATTCCACAAAATGGATTCAATGTAGTAGTTTGTGCCTCCAACAATGATAGGAAGCTTTTTCCGACGATGCATGTCCTCGATGTATCATATTAAGGAAGCCAAACTCCCAAACAAGGAATGAATTTTTCAAATAAACATCCTTTGATGCCACAGTTACAAACAATACATAAATTATGCACAATGATCATACATGTGCAACCACATTGGGTTAGATTGCAGAGTACACCACTGCTATAGTGCTCGGTTGAAAAGCAATATCATATTCTCAGATCTATAGCTGCTCTAACAATAATTCATGTAACGTCCAGGCCTGGAGCTGTGAGAGGGCAGTCGGTTCAACATGACTGCTGGGATTCTGCAAAAGATGGTAATAAACAGAAGCTCCATGGAACAATTTGATAACTGCTTCAATATGAGAAGGCGCATCAGCACTCCCCCTCACACAAAATGGACGAACACACGCACGGACACACTTCCAGGTCACATGCATTAAAATCAAAGCAGTCTGGCCACACGTTGTCCACCCCTTATGCATCACTCTGTGATCCCTGGGGAGGGAGGGAGAGAAAACGAAAGAAATGGAGGTGGAAAGAGAAGGGAGTGAGAGAAAGACATGAGGAAAAGGGTGGGGACGAGACTGCGAGACAGCGAGAAAGAATAGCATTTCTGGATGGTTATGACAGAAGATTATGACAAAAATAACTATTTCTCTTGATATTCTAATTAATAATAATCTAATAACAATAATGGGGAAAAAACTGGCATTGTGATATTTAGTTTTTCTGTGATATACTGTATATATTGCAATATTAAAATAAATAAATAAAAAAAATACACGATTTTTCACCAGATAACTTTGCTATATTTGGAAAGAATCAATCATAGAGTGAGTGAGGTGATTTTGTTGTGGAGAGCATCTGAATGGAAAATAATATAAAAAAAAAAAAAAAAAAAAAGCTAAAAAACTGAATTTATGAAAATCTTCCCTGTAATAAAAAAAAATATATTTTTTTTTTTTGAAGTTTTATATTGGAGTACATTCTACAATGAAATGCTACTTCAGTTTTTCTACTTCAAAATACCATGCTTAAATTAATGTGTTACTTGGCATTTCTTTATAATTATTTGTGAAATTTACTAGCAATTTCTGAGTGAAAATCGTTTCAAGAAAATCCTACACATTTTTTTTTACGGTTAATAAACATGTTTTTTTTTTTTTAACTCTCTACATTTTGAGTTTTCACAGACCACATTCCCACTGTTTTTGACTAATATGACTATAAAATATTAGATTTTGTGATTATTATTAAAATTTATATTAAACAAAATAAAAAATATAATGTAATAACATTATTGTAGCGTAAAAAATGAGTAATAAAATAAATTCTATTTTACTTTATAATTTCAATACTAATATTTACATTTTTATTTGTCATTTTCAAACAGTAACCCATCAAGCTTTTATTTTGACAGATTGCTGGTCAAATAAAAATATGCTGTACCGATTTCAGCGTGAATCTCTGCCCCGTGTCCATTTGCAAGCATACACCTCATGATATTAGGTGTGTAAATGCTTCACTGAAACCGGTAGTGCATTGAAACGCACAAAGTGATTTGACAAATCGCACTAAGCCATATTTTATTTTGATGTATTGTGCAGCAGTAATCCTAAACGTGATTATTACTTTTTTTTATTAGATCCACAGCCCTATTTCAGTGTGTTGTACAGTAGTTATCTCTGCTCTTCGAGACTGAAAAGCTCTCCACCTGCCACTCCTCATTTCTTGTGCATGAGCGTCTGAGGTGTCTGCAGCAGCGTTCCTCCAGACACTGCGAGAGCCGCCCCACCTCCTCACAGCATCTCCCTCAGCTATTAATATCCTCCTCATCTCTCAGCAAACATCTGTAGCAGGCGGGCGGGGAAAACGAGGACAGCGACGCATCTCTGGTACACGCATTTCCAGTTATGCCCTTACATTTACTGAAAGACCATGCTGAGGGAGTACAGCCCAGCGCCCACTCATAAAATGCCAGAGCCATTCGTGTGGCACGCTGGGAAATGCCACATTCCTCAAAAGATGAGAAATTAAAACATGGGGATTTGCATTCAAACAAGGAGCACTCTCACAAAAGCAGTGTCAATGATGTCAGGGAGGCGATGACATTTTAAAAGAACAATTACTCAGAATGATCATTAAGAAGTTTGCAGATGATATCTTAAAAGGCAGAGTAATGGCCCATTAATTTCATCTGCAGAGACAAAATAAAAAAGCATTTATATTTAGAAGGGCCTGTCAACTAAACTTGTCAACCAAATGAATCTCTGCAACCATTAATTACAGGGCGTATGGATAGGGCAAAACGGCCAACTAGTCACCCAATCAACTAGTCACAGGGTTACAAACTATGAATCAATTGGTTCCTCAAATTACAGGATAATCGAAAATTGACTCGCCGTTTAGTAAGCGAGTTAATTGTAAACTCAGTAACCGCTCTGAATGCTTCATGATATATGATTTAAATCGCAAAAGACCTGTTCACACCAAGAAAAATTACTATAATAATATATAGTGTAGAGCTGCACGATTCTGGATAAAATAAGAATCACGATTTTTTGGTTTCAAATAGAGATCACGATTCTCCCACGATTCTGAATGCACAACTAAACAAAATAACATGTAATTTACTAGAGGTTCTGATAATATTAATAGCTGGACTCTAATTGCCGGAAAAATATTCAATTAACTTGAATCGATTATTTAAATAATGATTTTGAATGAATACAATGACTGGATGAATCAGTGTTTTTGAACGAACCTTTTGAATGAATGATTCAATGACAAATACATTTTTTAACAGTCACTTGTCGCCACCTAGTGGCGTAAGATGTAATTGATATTGTAATTGATATATAATTGATCATTATTTGAAGCGCCTAGTTAGTTTCAAAAGGTGGTTTGCTCTATTTTGGTCGCTATCGTAGACATTAGCGTTTATATCCTAACGTTAAACTTTTTTCTCAGTACTTTTGTAATTTTTTGAGTATTTGTAACAAAAATAACTACTGTGTGACTGGTTAAAACTGCTCTCTCTGGCTCAGCGTGGCAGCATGAACACATATTTGAATCTTCTGGTATGATTTTGTCAAAGACTTAATAGACACGGGCGAATTGTTGTCATTAATAAAATAAAGTCGTTTGGTTGTTTGAATCGAGATCACAATCTTTTTATAAATAATCGTGCAGCTCTAATATAGCGTCCACACCAACATGCACAAGCTCTGAATTCTGATTGGCTGTCAATGTTTTTGTAATAAGCTAAAACTTTATAGTCATAGTTCTTGGTAGAGTTGTCAAAAGTACCAAATTCGGTACCAAGTCGTTTAAAAATGTGACGCTTTGAGCGCTGCTGAGTGGATTCGTAAACACCTCTGATTGGCCATTGTGTTCACGCGCTCATCAGATATGTCTGTGATTGGCTACAATGATCTCATGACTGACTCATGAAAAAGCACAAGTTCATAAGAGTCGCATAGGCATTTAAAAGGGCCTTAAATAATTACATTCAATCTGGAGAAGTCTGGAATTTCATTGTGAAGGGTTGGACATTTTAGAAAGGATATGAGAGACAGAGCCTTGTTCCTGAAGTCCACCACTGTGTATCCACTAACTAACGGATCCACAAAGCTGATCATGTGATGGCGACACTGGGCTTGCTCCTCCTCGGTAACCTTATTGGTGATGATGTCCAGCCCTTTGTAAACCTGCAGTGAGAAACCAACCAGATCAATTAAGCAGCAAAAAGGTTAATCCAGGTCATAGAAGATAGAAATCTTGGAGGAGAGTAGCAAATGACACATGCTTCATAGACCACATTACTGTTTTCGCTTGGTTCATCGTGACATGATCTCTACATGAATCGTTAAAGAGGCCCCTTTCAAAAACTGGGTCCAGTGAGACAGAGAGGTAAAACAGGTCACGGGCACTTCCTTACTCTGTCCTACATAGATATTGTCATGATTCTTCATGACAAAAGGACCTATAGATGGGTTTTTTTAAACATGTGAAGAGGTGGGACTGATAAGGAATTTAACAGTTTTGGTTCTTCTACCAGTGCCTTAATGATTCAGTACTTTTGAGGATTATTTTCAGTTTATTTGATTATCATGCAATACTTTTGTGTGCAATCCCATTGAATTATGTTTGCTTATTTATTGTCTTTGACGAAACTCATTGACAACATTCCAGTATCCGAATAAATAAGAACCAGTTCTTGATTCCCAATCCTAGGTATGTGGCATCAGTCCACAAGTGGACACCATAAAGTGTTGCTGTGTGGTCATTCAAGAAACCTGTCAGGAGCGTCTGCAGGATTTAAACATCAAGGCATATGTGCACAGCCAAGGCTAAATTCAGTCCAGTTTACCTTAACTCCTCTGTCCTTGCGTGCCAATTTCGGCAAGTTAGGAAGAAATGCTACTGAATTATTGAGATCATTTCCCCTGTGTTCTCCACAGGACATCCCTGCAAGCTAAATCTTGGTGAGGTGAAGGAGGAGAACAGTATTTGAGGTGAGACAGGAATTCAGCCCATTCTCTCCGATGCAGAATGGTAAACACTAATAAAGGGTTGTGATTAAAACTTGCAGAAGGCCTTAACAATCGCCGCAGAACTTGGCATGGTACTTTCATTCTGCTTTTTACTGTGCAAGTAAAAACGCCTGCTTTTCAGAGCCAGCCCTCTTGAATGCAGTATTTCGACTTTACTGGCCTCTAACTCTAAGAACACTTGGAATCAATAACAGCTGTTTTTCGATCTTGAAATAAAAACAAAATGCAGAGCTGGGTCACTAAGCTTGTTAAGATAGACTAACATATCAGAGAGTTTACCAACAGCCACATAAACTTTAATAAATGTGGCATTTGAGCACAGAACACAACACTTCTGGTCACTTTAAGTTGCCAAAAATGTGGTAAAACTGAAGTTCATCAGGTTAGGACATGTTGATATGTAAACGTTGGCGGTTATTTGTTAACGTGCCTTGTTAGATTCCATAAACTGCCTGGATGGACAATGTAAGCTACCTACAAAAGTAGCATTTTAGGACCACTAGAAACCCTACAGCACTGAACACAAAGAACATTGAGATTGTAGATCCTCATCTCCATGTACTCAACTGACAGTGTTGCATTATAAGGGATCAATACATGAAAGCGCATGAACTGAGAGACCAGCATGCTGAGTGCTCCACAGCTCACTAACGAGGGCATATCAGGTCAGGTGACACAGACTAACAAATGAGGGTGGTGGCACAATTTCTACAATGGTGGAAGCAGCACCTGATGTGCTGAATTGTGCTACTATTATTACATTGTAGGGCTGCCCTCGACTAAAGATTTTTCTGGTCGACTAGTAGTAGTTCATTTTAAGCACTAGTCGACTAATCGCATGTTTATTAATAAACCATATAAATCATAATAAAGAGCCTTTAATGCCTACATAGGCCTAATCAGCATTCAAGCGCACGCATAAAGCTTGCCACAGCACACCAGCAGAAGTAATGATTATGAATACATCGGGGGAAAACAGTAAGGAGATTTTAATAATTAATTGATAAACTAGTGTTTTCTGTATTTTCAGCTACAGTGATGAAGTTGACAATGCTGACTCGTCATCTACGCAGTAGAGGATGCACTTATATGCATGTTTCATACGGATTACATAACCTGAGAATATTTGTTTTCCATTGGTTCATTTAAAAGTATACATTTCACTTTCTACAAATATATTTTTCATGTCTGCGAGGCAAATTTACATGGACATTTTTTTTTTTTTTGGAAAGCAATGAAACATCCTGTTTGCTTTCATTATTTTACAAAAGCAAACATTTTGTTGTGATTGTGAGTGTTCACAAATAAAAGTAGATTCTTCACCGATTCAAAAGATGCATTACTCTTATCTGTATGACAAAAATGACGTATTTAAGTGCAAGTGATCACACCGGCGCCTCCATGTTAGCTGTCATGCAGTAAGCATGCTTCTATTCAGCTTTCACACTAACACTTGAATAGCCCACATTTTTCTAGGTTAACGTTAAAGCGAGCGGCCATGTAAAGTTGCTACTTCTTACATGTTTCAGATGATAAGCCATATTTGAGGTCGATGAATGATAGGCGAGCGTTTGGATGTACTGTCCATCACAGACTGCATGACTTCACTTCCTGTGGATTTTTTTTTTCCCCCTGCGACTAATAAAATTTTGGTCAACTAAGCCTCTTCTCATCGATTATTAGGGGTCAGCCTTATTACATTGCACAAACAACAACAATGCTCAATATTCCTGGCAAATGTTCAATAAAAATTGGCACAACCTTACTTTGCAGCAAATTGTTATGCACTGACAGCAAGTTTTTCTCAAAAAACTGATTTTAATATGCAACACGTGCCATCAGGGTTAGATCTCAGAGACAAAACACAGAGTCTGACCACTAAAATGTCACAACCAACAATCACAAAAAAAGAAAACTACCATAGGAAAAAATTAATAAAATAATAAATAAATAATCGGTATATATAGGGAATATGTGTGTGGCAAAGAAGAACAGAAGGCCATGTGAATGCCGATCCTGATCATGTGGCTCTCATTTGGGGCCACGTTTCTTAAGTGCTGCCGGTATTAGCGGGTTTTGTTCCCTGCACCCGTTTGTAACCCCCTTTCTTTAGGCTATGTACCAGCCTCTCACCAATACCGAGCCCACCCGGTGCTCCAGCCTTCTAAATGATCAGTGCGCCCCTTATCCAGTATTTAATTTTTATTCGCCCTAGTAGTTAAAATAGACAGCATATTTAATCTGACGCAAGCGCAAACATTCCTGTGAGAAACGGAAGTAAAGTTCAGTATTTTGTGCTACTGTGTACCTTGTAGTCAATCATTTTACAGGAATATTTTGTCACAAAAAATCTTCATGTTTGTCATACAGAAGTACATATTAAAGATTGTTATACAAGGAACATTTTGTCCCTTGCTTTACTGCAAACGGTCCAAAGTTTCTCACAAAAACAGACTTTGAAAAGGATGATGAGTGAAATTTTGGTCCATTGGAAATGTTTTAGAAAGATGTTTCACACAACAGTACAAAATAGTGAACAAAAACTTTTATTCCTCTCAGCCTCATTTTTTGTTTTGGTACCAAACAGAAACAGTTCAATGTGTTCGATGTGCTGTGCTGTTGTGTGCCGCCTTGTCAATCATTGTTCTACTGAGACATGTTGGATTTGATTGATTATGATGATTGATGATTCTTATTTACAATCCTGTTGTGATTGCCTAAGTTTGCCTTGTTGATGTCGTGGTGGTTAAGTCCTGCTGTTGGGTCACATGGCCTTCCATGACTTGAATGGCAGGCATCTAATCCCATGCAGCTGCCTGTGTGTGTGCGCGCGCATGTGTGTGCACGCGCGTGTGTGATGACATGTTGTAGAGAGCCAGAGTGTCTAATTGAAACTCATTATTAATGAGGACAACTGGTCCATGGGGGGGGGGGGTGAAAGGGAGGAGTAAAAACAGGAAAGGAACAAATGTGGACTCCATATTTCATATCCACAATAAAAAAAGACAATAACAACATTTATGTGGTAGTTGCAGTTGCAACATGGTGTAAGAAACCATGCGCTCATCATCACACACAAGAACTGAGCAGGAGACAGACAATATACAGTGGTCACAAGTCTGTGTGTTTGCCGACCACAGCCCTAACGGGGTGGGGACAATTTTTCTTTGTGTGAGAATGAGAGTGTGTGTATGAGATTCAAAGAAAGAGGGAGACCAAAAGCAAGGGAAAAGGGGGCAAACGAGCAAAAAGGGTGTAGTGAATCCAGTGACCCACACCGTAAACACTCAGACGAGTCCCCAGACAATGGCTTTAGTGTTGAGCTATTACAGACAGCCGTGGCTGAACCACACAGCACCTCAGGCCACGCACGAGACAGCTGCTCCCCACTATTCATACAGGGGGAAGGGCCGTTTAGTAAGAGGACTGAAGAGGAGGAGTGACAGTATGACCGAAAGCAGGACTGTTGTAGGTCTAAAATGTATTTATGAATCAGGCAGTCTCAACAGATTAAATATCAAAAATTGTTTTTGCTATGATGATAAAAGCTGTATTCGAAATGATGTACTCTCTGAGTAGGTACTTCTTTTGAATAAGTAATTACTTCGCAACCATTAAAATAGTGTTCTATATAATATGAATGTGTGCCATATTAAAGAAATCGGGACATACTACATTAATTTGTCATGTTGACATTGTCATGTGACCTGCAGAAAGATACAGTAGAATTTACGGAAATGCGTCGCTCAATTAGTGCTTCAACCACGTAAAGACGTCAATAAAACAGCTTGTAAACAATGCCACACGTTACATTTACTTCGAGAGTTAGCTAGAAACATGAAAACACCAGAGAGAAGCAGTTTGCTAAATATATGCACATATATTTACATTACATTTTCATTATATTTTTTCTTAACCCGTTCTTCAATATTTGATACATGTTTTAGAGCTGCATGATTAAATTGTTAAAATATTGTAATCTCGATTCAAAAATCCACGTAATCTTATTCCTAAATGACAATGATTCGACTACGTCTTTTAAACCTAGGGAACATTCAAATCTTCATTGGCACTGCCGCTGACCCAAGAGAGAGCAATTGTCATGTATAGGTATGAAACAGCTTCACAAACAGTCTTTTCAACCACACAGTATCATTATTTCTGTTACAATAATTCAAAGTATCACAGAAGTACTGGGATAAAAGTTTATAGTTTGGATAAACACTAATGTCTACACAGTAGCAACCAAAATAGAGTAAATCACCTTTTGAAAATAACCCTTCAAATAAAGATCAATTACTAAATAAATTTGTGTCAATGCCCAGCCCTACTACTGTTTTTGCCTACTGTATAGTAGGAAAATAGGCATATTCGGACACAGGGAAAGTGATACGCGTTGAATTGAATTTGCCTAGAAGCCAAAGAGGTAGTGATTTGTAATGCCTAATGAAATAAAAATGTATGTATAAAAACATATAACCTAACATTTGCGGAGGGTAAGCTAAGCTAGCAGGCTAATCAGGCTAATGAGCTACTATGCGGAATGATTCGCACATTAAGCTAACTAAAAGAATGGGAAATATTTAGGTCTGATTTCACAGACAGGGCTTCAATTAAGCCAGGATTAGGCCTAAGTTCACCCAAAAATGAAAATTCTGTCATTAATTACTCACCCTCATGACCTTCGTTCATCTTCGGACCACAAATTAAGGCCCCATGTACACTAGTATGTTTGTGTTTTAAAACGGTGTTTTAAAATGAAAACGATCCTCAACTACACTGCCGTTTCCAAAGCGTTACAGAAACGATCTCCGTCTACACTACACGGCCAAAAACACGTCACATGACTGTTCATGCACACTGGGTACTAGTGTAACTAGTGTAAACAGTTGCCTCTTGCACATGTAGGCAGCTGCAGTATTAAAAAAATGCTGAGTTTACCTGCACAATGGCTGCTAAAAATGACAAAGCCGTTTATACTGAAATGCAACCCCGGCGTTTTCAAACTAAAACGGGCTCTGCAAAGTTTTCGAGGTTCGAAAACGCCGGTGTAGTGTAAACGACAGGCGTAACCATAGCAAAACGTATGCGTTTTAAAACGAAAACACACTAGTGTAAATGGGGCCGAAGATATTTTTGATGAAATCAGAGAGCTCTCTGACTCCTCCATAGGCAGCAATTTAATTACCACTTTCAAGGCTCAGAAAGGTAGAAAAGACATTGTTAAAATAGTCCATGTGACTACAGTGGTTCAACTTTAATTGTATGAAGCAACAAGAATAATTTGTGTGCAAAAACAAAACAAAAATAACGACTTTATTCAACAAATTCGTCTCTTCTCTGTCATTCTCCTACGCTGTTTACATTCAGTGCTTCCAGGTTCTATGTCAGAACACCGATTTAACAATAACCACAATAAAATCATATTTATTTTATAGTCATATTAAATTGATCAAAAATTGTGTGAATGTGGCCTAAGAAAAAATATCTTTCTACTTGATTTTTTTTTTAAAAATCAGTTCATTTTATGTTTTGAGTTGGTTCCTGTAAAGAAGAGCAAACCCAAGCATGAACACATAAGCTTTTCCTAAATCGTTCAGCCCTAAAAGGATTTTGCACAAAAAAAAAAAAAATCTGAATAAAAAAAAATAATTTTTCACCTCTTTTTTTTTATGATGCACTCCACAGCAAAATCACCCAAATCATTCATCGCAAAAAACTAAATAGCACAATGTCTGTTTTTTCCAAATTCGTGCAGCCCTAGGTGAAAATTGTTAGTTCAAGAGCTTAAGAAATAGCACATCACTCTTCAACAAGATGCTTTTATTTTGTACAAATGTATAACATATTAATGGTATTAAATGAATGAATGAATGAATGAATGAATGAGGATAAAAAGATGACTGGTGCTTCTCTATCAGGGGTGGACACTACAAACTGAGTTTCTCCAACACCGCACCTCCCACTACACAGCTTTAACGCCCTAACCGCATATAGTCATTCACGCTGCCCCACTCTCCTGCATCTTTCCATCCATTCCTCCTCTCCTCCAGGAATGGCTCAGTGAAGCCAGGCTAATAAATCATTCACGACGTTGCTCTTTCCCCTCGCTTTAGCGCTATCATGCAGTCATCATTTGTGGAGGCTTTCTGAAACGCGCTCACACTCAACACCCCACCCACAACTAACCCATTTCCGCACCTCGTTTCAGGCTTTTCTAGGAGGACAGAACAGGGTGCCAGTGGAGATGAGCAATGGAGAATAAATGGGAGACATCTCTTCTATTTCTTGCTTCAGTCTGCACAGAGGGTCCAGAGTGAGAGTTTAACTGGATCTCAGGCAGATCTCGAGCACTGCCGAGGTTTCTCAGACGCCAGGATGAATGCAGACGTCACAGCGGGCATGTGCTGTGCCGCCAGTCCTAGGCGGCCAGACAGACTGACACAATTGGATTTCATTCATTCAGCTCAAATTGAATTTAGCTGCTGGTGTGTTTGGCAAAAGGGGGGAAATGGTTCCTTCCAAAAGCATTTAGCGCCCGAGTAAACGCAGACAAACTGACTCGACCCTTCAAATGCATAAAAGGACACATTAACCCTTCCCTTTTCATCTGCATCCTTAGGTTATAAATCATTTGACGTGTTTACAGGAATAGTTCAGCCAAAAATGAAAATTACCCCTAGAAATTGTAATGAGTAAAATCTATCTGAAGAATATTCATATTTACAATTTTTGCACACCAGGGTGACTAGGAACATGAAATTATCTAGGCATGACTTCCTGTTTCACAGGAATATAAAGCAGGTAACAGAAAGGCCAAATTCCCTTAATCATCCATCCATCACAATGCGTAAACCCAAAGAATATAGTTCTGATGTGCAGCAAAAGTGCACTTGATGTTCATTCAAACAGTACCTACATCACCACAGGTTGTTTGGGAGGGTTTCAGGAAAAATTCTCTGCTCTCATCCAAAAATTTACTCCAACATATTCAGTTGTCATACATTACTGGAACTTCATAGGACCTGGTTCTATGGTCCGATGAAAAAGCAGCACTTTCTGGCAGCAAACCCACAAGATAAGCTTGGGTGCACACACAGGGATAAAAAGTACCCCATGTCCACAGTTAAATATAATGCTGGATCTTTAATTTGTTGGGCCTATTTTTCTGCTGGAGGACCTGGACATCTTGCTCAGATACATGGCATCATGGATTCTATCAAATATCAACAGATGATAAAATCAAAACCAGAACTCCCTCTGCTAGAACTCTTATAATGGGCCGTGTTTGGATTTTCCATCAGGACAATAATCCAAAACAAACATCAAAATCAACACAAAAATGGGTCACTGAGCACAAAATTCATGTTCTGCCATGGTCATCCCATTCCCATGAAGAACTGAAGTGGAGCGGCGCCAACATGGACCTGGGAATTTGAAGGGTCTGGAGAGATTCTGTATAGAGGAATAATGTCTGATCTCTTCTCAGGTGTTCTTCTCAAACTCATCATCAGGCATTATAGGAGAAGACTCAGAGCAGTTATCTTGGCAAAATGGGGTTGAAAAAAGTACTGAATAAAAGGGTGCCATTGGTTGTGTAAAGAGCAACTCAGAGGATGACAAATGGAATCTAAATGTAAAAATAGAGAAAATGACATGCACAATTAAATATCCAATATTGACCAATACTGATTGATTGTTTAAAAAAAATAATAATAATAATTTCCATTTTTTGAAATAAAGCTAAAATAAAATAAATATTAGATGAAAACCTTAAAAATCCTTTTTTATATTAAAGAAATATTGCCTTGGCAATTAGCTAGAGCTGCACGATTCTGGATAAATTGAAAATCACGATTTTGTTCCAAACAGAGATCACGATTCTCACACAATTCTGAACAGATAACTAAAGAAAATAACATGTAATTTACTAGAGGTTCTGACAAAATGTTAATTGCTGCAGTGCATTTAAAAATGTTTACTAAATTTAAATGAATTATTATAAAAAAAATAAAATAAAAAAATCAGTTTGAAAGAATGATTCAATGACTCGCTCATAAATCCTTGTTTCATTACTGGATGAATCAGCATTTTTGAACGAATCTCTTGAATTAATGATTCAATGACAAATACAATTTTTAACAGTCACTTTTCGCCACCTATGGCGTAATGATGTAATTGATAACATTGCTATTTAAAGGGATAGTTCACCCAAAAATGAAAATTATTCCATGATTTACTCACCCTCAAGCCATCCTAGGTGTATATGACTATCTTCTTTCAAAAAAAAAGTGTTAACTTCCGCGACGTAGTACAAAATGCCATGACGTGCAACACGTAGTATGTCATGTCATTGTGTAGAACGTCATATCATTGTGTACTACGTCGCAGAAGTTAACGCTTTTTGGACATACGTTGAATGCGTATGGCTGTAGCGCCAGAAGCTCATTATTTTACTTTATAAAGTTTTAAATAAGGATACTTGTCTTACACAAATGCATCGATTCACTTTTTTTTTTTTTTTTTTTTTTTGTCTTCAGAATTTGGGCCCCCATTCACAACCATTATAAACCTTGGAGGACTAAGCATATTTTTAAATATATCTCAGATTGTGTTTGTCTGAAAGAAGATAGTCATATACACCTAGGATTGCTTGAGGGCAAGTAAATCATGGGATAATTTTCATTTTTGGGTGAACTATCCCTTTAAAGCGACAAGTTACTTTTAAAAGCTGATTTGCTCTATTTTGATCGCTACCATAGACATCAGTGTTTATATGTGAACTACAGTAAACTTTTATCCCAGTACTTCTGCAATAATTTGAATATTTGTAAGACAGAAATAATGATACTTTGTGGATGAATAGACATTTTTGTGAAGCTGTTTCAAACCTATACTGTACACGACAACTGCTCTCTCTGAGTCAGCAGCAGTGCCAACGCAGATCTGAATGTTCCAGTGTGCTTTTGTCAAAGATTTAATAGGAGGAGAATTGCTATCATTTAGGAATAAGATCGCGTTGGTGTTTGAATCGAGATCGCAATCTTTTAACGATTTAGCAGCTCCACACTTAACTGAAAATAAGTTTAAGTTGTTAAATACTAAAACTGAAATAAAAATTAAAGCTAAATTAAAAATGTTTTAAACTAATAAAATTGACAAAAGCACATAAAATTACTAATACATACATAAAAAGCTAATTCATAGTATTTATAAATACTATAATAGTATATAAATAACACTGGTACCATATAGTGCATCCCACAGACAGGTTTGGAAAGGCATGATGTAAAAAGAAAGACATTTAAATGATGATTATAATGTCTGGGTGAACTACTGCATTAAAAACAAATCTAATATTTATGCAAAAATTAAATGCAATCAAATCACAGATCAGGCACATGGTGTCAACTGTACACGACTAAACCTCTGGGAATGCATTAATTTGCAAAGCAGATTGATCGCAATAATTGTTGGGTACATTCACATGGCAGGGCCCCTGTGGGTTTCCAACACTGTCCATGCAGTTTTCTGACAGCAGGTTCTGTCTCCTTTGAGGTCTGATCCATTAATCCACCGCACAGGGTGATGTTAGTGCGAACGAGTGCTCAAACAGGTGCAACACCTTATCAAAGAGCTCTGAGAAAATGAGCAGAAATCAGACAAATGCTTTAAAGGCCTGTGTCCTGTAGAGTATTCAAATCAGGTTGATAAATGATTCTCTTTGAATTATGGTTCTCCCGTGAAACAGCAGAGCACAGATGTGTCAAGGCCTGTCATTTGTCATGTGTGAAAAGTCAAAGGAAGAGAATGAAAGAGAGGCAGTAAATCCTTTGAGTCCAAATCGGTCTTTGAAAGAGTCTTCACATCAGGTCATAAGGTTAAATAAAGTTCAGGTAAATGGTTGAGTATGTGAATGGACCTTCAAGGCTCTTAAGCACAGCTGAGAGTCTGTTGAAATTGGTAATCACAGGAGAGTGGAGATCAAGTGAGAGTAAACGCTTCAGAGTCAAGCTGCATTATTATAAAATTCACAGCTCAGACTAAAGAGCAAGTGTTTGCTGTGCTCTAGACTGACACTGAAATGGTTGCAAAAGAGAAAGATGGGTTTACTGATTAAAAATTAAAAATAAATTAAAATGCAACATGAGGCTCAAAGACAATTCCAGTGAAATTCAATGTCAATCAATTCCAATTTACACAAACTGCTACAAGGCTGTTCTCTCTCAAATAAAGAACACCAAACCTGGGGTCAAATGCCAAGGCAGTTTTTATGGCATTATGTGAAAAGCAGAGGTCCATTTATTAGCAGAAGTTTTTGAGAACATGTGATAATGTCTCTGCATTTCTTCAGTGGCTCCCTCACATTTAGGCAGATGTTTAAAGACTGCATACTAATGTTGTCAAAAGTACCGACCGTGATACCAAGTCGGTACTGAAATTTTAAAAATGTGACACTTTGAGCACTGTTAAGCGGATTTGTAAACACCTCTGATTGGCCTTTGTGTTGACGCGCTCATCAGATATGTCTGTGATTGGCTTTCTATGATCAACGCTTCAAAAACATGTTGTAAATAGACATCAATGACGCTCTTCACTGAGCGCTTGCACAGAAACACACGAGAGTTACACACTGGTCCGCTCATAGACACCTGCTTTTAAACGCTCCGTGTGCTTTCAATTGCTCCCATGCGTTGATCATTGCAGCCAATCACAGACATATCTGATGAGCGCGTGAACACAGGCCCATCAGAGGTGTTTACGAATCTGCTCAAAGCATCAAATTTTAAAATTTCAGTACCGACCTGGTATTGCGGTTGGTACTTTTGACAACACTACTGCAAACATTTATTTAAAACAGATGCCCAAAATTTGACCTGTGATGACCTTTGATTTGGCTCACCATGCCATATCAAAAGAATTATGAATTAGGAAAAAATTAGGGGGAAAACACCATAAAATCATATCTTCATTCCACACACAAACACACACACTTAAATTCATTGGTCACCTGTATATATTGTCAAAAAATTAAACATCGCTTGGTCTCTAGTAAATTTATTCTGTCAACTGGTTGAATACGAATACAAGCTTTGCATTGTACCAATAGTATAATCGGTTACACTTTATTTTGATAGTCCACTTTAGACAGTCTACTAACTCTCATTAGATAGTAGACCGTTAGAGTTAGTAGAATACGTTGACGTACTTGCAAAGTTACTTGCGTATAGTCAGTAGAATGTTTGTTGGGGGAGCATCAAAATAAAGTCTACTAATACTCCAATGACTAGGTTACCCTATAATCTACAAATTATAGACAATAACATCACTGCTTTATGGACCCCAAACGGCTACCCCGTGTTATTACCATCAAATACAACTGGGCAACAGTCATTAATCAGGTCACTGTAGCTCAAACACAACAGCGTGGGTGTTTGTACGGGTTTTTCTGGGGTGTCTAGTTTCTCTGTAATCCATGTTACCATGATACCCTTAAACCCTTTTACACTGATCAAAAGCTGACACCAGCAAAGAGTAGTACAATTGGTTCCGCATCAGTGAGCTCAAACACCCACTAAAGTCCATTAATAACCGTTTGCGTTAAAGTCTCCTGGTCCTTCACTCTTTTGAATGGCCTATTAAAAGGCTGTTGGGATCCTGAAGACCTTGTGTGAAAAGCAGGATGCCCTAAGCATCTAAAATCCCTTCTTACTTTTCTCCGGTTACAGCCTTAGTGACCTCAGCCGGAGTTCCCATGAGCAGTTTGTCGACCCGAGGTCCATTGAACCCTGCCCTCCCTGACCTTTCATGTCACTACTCGTTCCAACAGCAAGAATTTGGGTACCAGACTTCAACAAACCATTATTCAAATATTCTATCCAAACCTGACCACATGAACAATCGGTCGTTCTCTCGGCTTAGTTCCATTCTACCCCTCAGTACAGTACTGCCATTCAAAATGTAAAAATGCCCTGTGTAAGCCGCATGGCCACTGAATGTGCAATGAAAGCTACTGCGCATAATAGGCGTGTAGGCACCGATTCAGCATGTCAATAGTGGCTTCCCAGCAGCCAGCCTGCAACAGTGCTCAGAACTCAACAAAAACCCAACTCACCCTTGCACAAACATGCATTTTTTATCTATGGACAAATGCAATGCTTATCAATATACTCTAAAAATACATAAAGCACACATTTACAACTGCTAGCTCAATCCAAAGCTCTCACTGAATCTTTGTGTCTCTTGTGGAGCGTTACTCCAGTGAGGGGTCCTGAAGGAGCCAGCTTGCAGCTCAGCGTGTGAGCAGTGGATGCGACTGCACTGCAGCACAAGGGGAGGAATTTTATTAGCGTAACCCAATTAACCGCACCAGGTGACAGCCATGCCACTCTCAATAGAGCAATACATCCTCAAGGAGGCCGTAGGAGAGAAGGACAAGTAGAGTTTCACATTTACTATGGAAAATAGCGTTTGCCTTTGCAAAAGTCAAGACAAGGCCTTGCTATGTGGTTGCTAAGGTGTTGTGAGCAGCACCGCTGTGCGGTTGCTAGAGTATTATGGGTGGATGCTAATTTAAAAGAGTCCATGGCCAAACCCAGGGCTGCACAATTTATCAAAATAAAACTGAAATCGCGACATGGTTTAGTGCGAACAAATCACAAAGGCTACAATTCAATTAAATAAATATGTGATGCGTGAAGTGCAGAATTGTGTTCTTTTATCCATTCATGATCCAGTGTTTTCAGTGTGTCAGAATGGCTCAGTTCACACTAACTCATCTCCGTATGTGCTCTGAGTTCGAGACGATTATGACCCCACATGCACCATCTACACAAACTTGTAATGAAAAGCACTTAAAAACCTGTTGTCAATAAGTTTTAGTTTAAGTTTTAAGGGCTCCCTACGGTATTCTGCCAAAATAAAATTAAGAGAGCCATAAATATTAATATAGCAATTTTATGGTTGTACAGTACAATTATTATTATAATAAGGTTATGGCTCAAAATAAAACAATATGATAACAAATAACAGTTTGCAATAGAGCTGCACGATTCTGGATCAATTGAGAATCACAATTTTTAATTTATTTATTTTTATTTTTTGCTTCAAACAGAGATCACGATTCTCCCACGATTCTGAACAGACAACTAAACAACGTCATTTACTAGAGGTTCTGTCAAAATTTTAATTGCTGCAGTCAATTTAGAATGTTTAATTAATCTGAATGAATTATTTTTAAAAATGGTTTGAATTAGGTGTGTAACGGTACACGTATTCGTACTGAACCATTTGGGTACAGGGCTATCAGTACAGTGCACGTGCATCCGAATGCATTACATTGCAACATTGTAGCCTAACCACCATTAACCACCAATAAGCTCTGTGTTTTGTTACTTTTGATAAGAAACAAAGTGTCATCCTTCAAATTCTGTCCACAAAATCATGAAATTTAAACAGAAAATGCAGTTTTGACGCGCTTTGATGTGGCGTGACAGATCACTGTATACAGATCACTCAGTTCAACCAGCAGCGCGGAGCGCGAGTGAACGCGATCATCTCTTCCTCTTTAATACTAGTTACAGAATAAACAAGAATGAACATCTGAAGGTATGTTGAAAGATACAGTACCACTTACTGAAATGGTCATATCCCGTGTAATCTCTCAATCAGTGCTTCAACGGTGGAAAGACATCAATAAAACAGCTTGTAAATATCATGTAGCATTTACTTCAGAAAAGCCATTCAGTGTCCACAGCTTGTTAGTTTACCAGAGAAATGAACTCTTTCGCTCAATATGTACTGTATTAGCCTATATATTCATTATATTTGACCTTAACCTGTTAATTAAGGTGTCATAGAATAGCAAAAAAAGGCTAAAATACAAAAATGCTTGACGAACTTCTAAGGGAAACTATATAACAGAGAAATCATCAACAACTGCATTTATAATTATTATGCAATTAGCAATTAGAAAAATTATCATAATTTTAACTATACAGATACACATCACATGTCCAGACACACTTTCAACCCATAAAATACATGAACTACACCCAGTTCAATTTTGGGAATGGGCCAAATTTCCACATCCTGAATGAGGCTTTAATATATGATTAGACTGACCCAAATTCAAAAGCAGAAAAGTCCCTTTCTACTGAGAATAATAGACAGGCCTATATGCAAATGCAGAACCAAACCTTCACTAAGCCCACCCCCTGAGTTCCCAGGCCTTGTTTCCAGGGGCTCTGAGAGCACAAAAGGAGTCCATACAGCCAAAGCCTTTTCATCTACAATTGACACAGACTTGGTGGAGGATGCAGCACCTCAGCTATTTCACCTGATCATAGCTGCAAAGAGCTGGATGATCTGGTAGAAAAAAGTTAAGTTCTTGAATTTACAAGAACAACATAGGTACTAAGGCAACTGTGTCAAGATTAAACCAAAATGCATTTGTAAGGCTAGTAGTGATCAAGTAGCATATGCACGTCACAATATTTAAAGGGGAGGTTGAAACCTCAAATGTAAGGAATAAACAGCTGGATTCAGCCTTGTACTGATGAGTTAATGGTCCGGCAGTAACATTAAAAACATTTAAAAGTTTAAAAGTCAGAATTTGGAAAGACACAAAAGTAAACAAGCTTTCTACACTTTTTTCTGTTGTACATCTATTGTCATACATAATATGGTAAATGTAGTATGCTAATTATAAAATTATGTATATTACTAGTACCAGATTTATTATATTTTACATTCTGTTTTGTAGGGATCTTAAAAGAATAAGATCTTAAAATAAAAGATATTTTTCTCTATGTGCTTCATTTTAGGTCACAGTTCAGGTAGTCTCATGTAGCCAGACCTTCAGACTGACGGCAGAAGGTCTGGACTCCATCGCAGCTTTCACTGGCCAAGGACCACCCAAGAGGACGTCTGACTGACATGTAAAGAAACCAATCACAGTTTGTTTTGTTCTGCATCATATTTAGGGACATGAAAATGTAAAGTCAATGTGCCTAAGATAACAGACCGGCATGCATCTAATAAATTATTCATTCAAGAAGGTTGTGCAAGTTACTGCAACAATGGCAATGCAAAATTTGCATACTTTTAAAAATCCAGCATTTAGTTGATCATAATAAGAGCTCATTTTCACAGTAGTAAACACGATGGCTTTCTTCTTCCATGAGGGGGTATGGCATCATGACGGCTTTGTTTCCAGGTGGACTGTTAAAGTGGACCTATTATGCAAAAATCACATTTTGGTGTTTGAACACCAATGTGTGTTCGCAGTATGTGAGAACAACCAGCCTATAATGGTAAAAATCCACTCACTCATTTTTTTATAATTCCCATAAATCAAAAGCAGTCTCTTCAAACAAGCTGATTCAGATTCCCCCATACAATGTCACTGTAGGGAGAAGCCCCGCCCACAGCCGGTGACGATCTGCCCTATTAGCATAGACACAGCCCTGAGTGAGAAGCACAGAGTCCGCCATTTCTGGATCCTCGCTGGTTTAACTGGTGGTTAAATTTCATTTTCGAAGAAAATATTCCGAAGAAAATCGGAAAATCTTATACATTTGAGCCAATCATTTTGCCAATCAGAAATGTCCTGTTGCATTCTACATTAGGGTTGGGACAACAAAACAAAACAAAAAAAACGATTCACCAACTATTGCAATTTTTTTGTTTATGATTTTAAAATCGATTTTTTTACTCCAGTATCGATATTAATTCAATTGAGTAACAGAAGAAGTTACTCACTTTTGTTCAAACAGGGCAAAATGTGTCATCTCTGATTGTTACGTGACCATAATATCCCTTTCAAGATACGCGAGAAAGCGATGAGATTATCCGCGCTTCAATGAAAAACGCAACACTAAGTCAAATACACTGAAAAGCCCTCGTGTTACTCATATACGCCTTGCATCAGATATCAATGCTGAGAGGGAGTATAAGACTGCTGAGCTGCACGATTAATCTTCAAACACCCACACGATCTTATTCTTAAATCACAACAATTATTCATCTGTCTATTAAACCTTTGACAAAATCATATCGCAACATTCAAATCGCGCTGGTGCTGAACCAAAGAGAGCAGTTGATATAGTTGTGGAGCAGATAATAAACAGTCTTTTCAACTTCATAGTATTATTATTTCTGTGATACAATAGTTCAAATGATCATATAAGTACTGGGATAAAAGTTTATAGTTCAAATATAAACACGATGTATACGGTAGCGATCAAAATAGAGTAAATCACCTTTTGATTAAATAACGTTTAAAATAACGACTGATCAGTTACATTGTTCCACCACTAGGTGGCGAAAATAGACTGGAAATGTGTTTGTCATTGAATTTTGAATCATTCAAGATAATGTAGTACTATAATGGATGACGCTTCTTAAATAAAACTCAGATGTGATGAATTGTTTTTGTACATATGACATCTTATAGATCAGGTACAGTCTGTATAAGTGTATGATTCAACTGTTTCCCATTGTATAGTGTTTATAAAAACAGAACAAAAAAAAACAAAAAAAAAACAAAACAAAAAAAATCGCAGTACAATAGCAATATCAAATTGCAATACTTGTAAAATCTAAAAAATGTAAAAAAAAAATAAAATAAATAAAAAATAAAAAATTGCAATGCATATCGAATCGGCACCCAAGTATCGTGATAGTATCAAATTGGGAGATTGTATCGTCCCACCCCTATTCTACATGTTGTCACTTCTTCTTGAGTCTCTCGATCATTGTCCGACTCCGGTTCGAACATATAAAGCTGAACACCGCAACTGACAGTTTCTGACATTTTCAGTGTGTGAGATTGTCCTGTTTTGTTGTTGCTGGTATGCTGGAGCATGAGCTTGTGAAGCTCCGCCCTCTTCTGGAAAGGGGGCTGGGAGCACCAGCTCATTTGCATTTAAAGGGACACACACAAAATGCAGAGTTTTTGTTCACCCCCAAAAAGTGGCATTAAAAATTATCTGTGGGGTATTTTCAGCTAAAACTTCACATACACACTCTGGGGACATCAGAGACTTATTTTACATCTTGTAAAAAGGGGCATAATAGGTTGCCTTTATAGAATGCGACATCTCCCGGAAATCCTGGAGAATTCAGCAAATCAGATGACAACTTCAAAACTCCCGAATTGTTTCCCATTTTGTGTGCCTTATGCATCAGACGTTCAGCCAGCGGTCCGTCGGCATGACTTCTGAGGCTCAGACTACAGCGCAGGTGACTGGCTCAAAATAACCTATCAGCAGAAATGATGGCAAAGATGGCAGACTTCTAATCGCGCACCTCTCTGGGTATCTACGCCAGCAGAGTAAATGCCATTGGGATTTATGGGAATGCTTATGGGCAGCTTTCTCCTTGATGTACTTTGGCTTGGAAAGATATAAATTTTGGTACAAGATGGTGGACATGACTTCTGTAAGACACCAGGCATACTGTTATGCAACATGCCCTATTGTGCTCATGCTAAAGGTATCTCCTGCTTTGGTCAAAAAAAGTATTCATACATAATCAAACAAATACTTCAGACTTACTAGTGGACTAGTGCAGACGGTAACTTCTATATATTTAAGGAAACCCATCAAAACAGATTGGAAAACTGAGCAATCACCACCTATAGATTATCAATGCCAATCACCAAAGGCCAATAACCAAGTTACCCTAAATAAGAAACCAGTTATTATATGTTGCTTGTCATAAGCCTGGTGGTAGTGGATCAGTAGACACGATTTATTCTTGGGTTTTTGACAAAATAATGAATTATGAGCGCGTGGAGCATTGTCAAAAATGGCGACCAGTGATGTGCACGAGGAAATAAAATAACTCGAAATCTTAAAGCGTATACAATGCGCTATACAAAACATTTACACAACGTTTGCTGCAACCCATTTTAGGATAAAAAAAAAAAAGTAATTATTAGTCTGTGTGTAGATATTTTGGAGTCCAAATGCTTTTGGTCTACTGATGTTCTGGGCTTAACGCATTATAAAACTTGCTGCATTTAAAAGCTTCTGACAAATGGCGCGGTTCCATTATAAAGCTTTAACGGTTTACTTTTGAGGCTCTACTGTTTCATAATGACCTGTCATTTATTAATCGCAATGCCCTTTCACGTGCTTCCCTGTTTGACAGATGATGCAGCAGATCGCTCAACTTACCTGCATGGAATCGGCGCTTATAATTTCCCCATTAAGCCTTTTCCCGATCTCGATAGCCAGTTTGGATTTGCCAGTTCCAGTGGCTCCTAAAATCACCACTAAAGACGGACTGATGCCTTTCTTGAGCACACGCGTGGCGGCCGCCATGACAGCAACCTCTCAGGGCTGAAGAATGATCTGAGCATGTGCGTTGACTTCGCAGCGGAGGAGGGAACTGTATCCAAGCAACTAAAACTGTTTCCATAGGAACGAGATTGAAGGATTCAATTATAGCAGGTACGGGAAGGCAAGCGTGTTTCATTCAGAAATAGGACAAAAGTTCTTACAGTCCAACAACAAGTACTTGAAAAACAGGAATCGTGGTATATATGGACAATAAAATGGCACTGTGTGTTCCAAACATGGATGAATCAAGTTGAGAAAATGTTCAGATTTTCATCACTAATACATCCAGGAAGCACACAGAATCCTGTTAGCTAATAACATAGTGCTAATTACTAGTAATATGGTGAAACTAGTATCCGTATTCTTTGGCTTCATTGCAATAATGGCAGTTTTGAGTTTTCACTCTAATATCTGATGAGTTGGCGCAGTCTTTAATCGTTTAATTTGCAGCTTTGACAACATTGTTGACTTTAGCAGGTCGACTCGTGCACCTTCCGGAAGAACACGGGTATGAATAGCTCTCTTCCGTCTCCATGGCAACTGAGCGTTCTGAGCCAAGGAAAAGAGAGATGATCGTTGCCACTACGACGTGTCAACTAAAGAGGCTCTCGCTAATGAAACGATAAAGGTGTTGATGGAGTAAAATAGCTCTTATGCCTCATATAGTAAAATCTTGCCCTATTTTTTCTGTCATAGCTGAGCCAATGTAAACAGAAAAAGCCGAAGTTGTGGCTCCTCTAGTGTGTGTAGATATTAAGAACTGAATATCAAGACAGATATCTGTCTTGGGATTAACTTAATGTGATAGTTCCAACAAATGTTGTTTACTCACCCTGATGCTGTTCCAAGCCTGTGTGACTTTAGTCTCAATAACTATTCACATTTATTTTCAAAATTGAAAATTATCCCATAATTTACCCGCCATCCTAGGTGTATATGACTTTCTTCTTTCAGCCGAACACAATCGGAGTTAAATTAAATAATGTCCCAGCTTTGTAATGGAATTTGAAGCTCCAAAAAGCGCATCCAGCCATCATAAAAGTAATCCAATGACTCCAGTCCAGTGGGTTAAAAATTGCCTTCTGACATGAAGCAATGGGTTTTTGTAAGAAAAATATCTATATTTAAAACTATATAAACCATAATTGGTCCTACATTATATGTCAGGTCAGAGGTCACCCTTCCGCCGGAACTCGACTCCATTGCCATAAGCCAGTGATTATAGTTTATAAGGTTTTAAATATGGTCATTTTTCTTACAAAAACCCATCACTGGAGTCATATAGATTAATTTTATGATGGATGGATGTGCTTTTTTGGAGCTTCAAAAACTCGGGCACTATTCAATTCCATTACAAAGCTGGGACATTATTTAATATAACTCCAATTGTGTTTGGCTGAAAGAAGAATGTCATATACACCTATGATGGCTTAAGAGTGAGTAAATAATGGGATAATTTTCATTTTTGGGTAAACTATTCCCTTAACGTGAATGGTGACTGGCATCTCAAGTTCTGTTCCATGGAAGTAAGTCATACGCATTTGGAACAACATCAGATGAGTATCTCATCTGATGAGTATCTATTTCTTCCAAATATCTTCCTTTGTGTTCAGCAGAACAAAGAAATATATGCAGGTTTGGAACAACTTTAGGGGGAGTAAATGATGACAGAATTTTCATTTTTGGATGAACTATCCCTTTAAATTCTATTTAACAAAGCAAGACAAACATGCAAACATATGTGATTTGAACTGAATTTATTTATTGTTTACCCAATTTTGAGTTTATGTATATAGGCTTATGAGGTACAGAACACAAAGTGCTTAGACAATGCTGCTGCCATTCTTCTCCCAGTATGACACCTGATGACAAGGGACAAAAGTGAAAAAAAACAAAGGTTACTGGTGGCATATGCACCCTTTTGGCCATATAATTTCAAAGCTGAATGTACAAACAGAAGTCACCTCAATCAGTCAGCGGTGACTGCTATGAACACATGGCCTTTATTTATTTATTTTTAGAAATAATTGCATTCTTCGTCATGACGGACAGCAGTGTGCATAAAGTTCTGATGGTCATAGTGGGAGCATATGCCACCAGTACAACTTTATATTTAAATAGAAATCAAACAACGATACAATCAATTCTGTAAGAAAATATAATTAGTACAAAATTCTTTCAGCATGTTCTTTCTGCCACAAAAGCGATATTAAGCCAAAGAAATTTCAGAACACAAGGGAACAGGCAGTGAAAACAGCATAAAGTGGCTAGTGATGAAAATGAAATGTTGATAGTGTTGTTTTATTTAACTTTTTGAATTTTTTAAAACTTTTCTTAACAAAAATAGAAACTTTGAGATACTCTAGGGAAGGCAAGTGGGCCAACCAAGGACAAATGACAGAAAAATAGAAAATAAAGTCTATTAACAGTGCTGATTTTCATATTCAAAACACAAAGTATGTATTTTACACAATGTCCTGTACATCACTACTATTATATACATATGTCCAAAGAATATGCCACAGTTTATATACACTGCAAAGCTGTGCTGGACACTGTCCTGAATGTTCAAGATAAGAATAATATACAATAACTGAGAAAAACAAACAAACAAACAAACATGGAACACAATATAACAAAGTAACAGTGATGCAACTTCCTGTCTGTTAAACTTACACTGTCATCATGTGGCAATGGGGGCATACAGCTCTCTTTAAATTTAGGTTAATTTAGGTCTCAAAGCACTATTAACTGGAGAAGTTACATTGATCAAAGACCCTTAAATATCTTTAACCAAATGAATTGAAGGTGTAGGAGATCAATTATACGTGCATATAAATTGCTACATTTCAAATAATGAATAATTTGGCATGCTAATTCGATAAAATAATACTTCCCCACTCAAATACTTTAGCTTTTGTGAGAGAATTTAAGAGAACACACATTCAGGGTCTAAATCTTTAAATTTCGAATGAAAATATAAGAAATAATGACCCTCTTTGGAAAATTGTTTGAAACTTGGTAGGGTCCACATGAGAACACCAGTACCGCAGCTTCCACAAGTACCCCCCCAAGTTGCAAAGGCAAATGTGCAAAGAACGAAAACTGAAGAACTAATCTCAAAATATATTGTCCATTCCATTAAATATCCCCACGTTTGGGGAAAAAAAACAAACAAAAAAAAAAAACACACAGTTCCTATCGAAAATATGGCTGGACTACGAAAGTTTATGTACGTTTCAATTCAGCGAGTCTCCGCAGTAACTGCTGTTGCCTGCTTTTGAGCTGCTTCTTCTCCTGGGCCTTCTGTTTGTCGCTGATATGTAGCGAACGCAGGTATTCTGTGGCCTTTGTCAAGATTACAACTTTGGGCGTCTTGGGACAGTCAACCAGGCCTGGGATTTCATCCCGTAGGGCCAGAAAGCGTGAGCGTAGGTCATTGCGTCTCTTCCGCTCCAAGAAGTTGTGCGTCTTACGCTTGTCCGTGTCCTCACAGTCCGAACTCTGAGGGCTGGATGGTTGGGATTTGAGGTGGTAGGATGTGTGTGTTGGAGAAGCGGCAACAGTCTGAGACTGGGCGTGGACTGAGGGGGAAGGTAAGGGGGTTTTTCTTTCAGGGGTTTGGGGTGTGGAAACCAGTCGCGGCTGCACGGTCTCTTGCCTGATCTTCTTGCGAGGCGGCTCCTCTTCAGGATAACTGTCAGGCGAGCGGGCAGCATAGTTGTGCTGTTGCTGGTGAATGGAGATGTGGAAACGCTTCATGCAAGGGTCATAGGGGTCTGCACGAACCGTGATGGTCACCGGTTTGCGGGCGTTCACCAAGCGCGACTTGTTCTGCTTGTGTTCCACCGTCACTACATCAATCTCTTCATCATCTGAAAGAACAATTGAAAGAATATGAGGCACTTCAGTTTACATTTGTCTGGTATTGCATCAATTGTAGACAGTGCAATACTGCTTCATCTTTCACAACACCCTTCCATCCACTCATTCAGGACATTCAGAACGTAAGATCTAGTTAGATGGGCACCAAAAATACAAAATGAGTACGGTTTGTATTAGTTCCCTATTCTCAGCAGGTGGAAAGTAAATGAGGTTTTGATCTGCAATAATGAACTTGGAGTCACAGTCACCTCTGATGTGTATTTTGATAGGAGAAGCATCTGTTCTGAGTTCCCTCTACTCTGATTTCACTACGCAATTACTTCCGTCATTGAGCAAAAAGCCTAATATTTTTGTTGCAAAATCAGAAATTCACTATTCAAAGGAATAGTTCATCTAAAATTTTTAAAAATTAAAAGACCCCATGAGTAAAAACAACTCTCTGGTTTTTGGTCCATACAATGAAAGTCAAAGGGGTCTTCACTGTATGGACAAAAACCAGCTGAGACATCCTTCAAAATATCTGTGTTCTGCAGAAGAAAGGTTCAGAACAACATGAGTAAATAATTCAGAATTTTTATTTTGGGTGAAATTTAAGCCTTTAAATTGCATGTGCCCTTAAAATGAAATTATAGAAGGCTCCATCTCCACTGTGTCCGCATCATACTGACTGTTCATTCATGGACAATTGACTGACCCTGACCACTTTCGGATTCAAGTACCCTTATTATTGCTGTCTGCTGCTGATCATGCACTAGTAGGCACCACCCACAAGTAAAACAATTTATCCTTTTGTTTCACCTGGGGAATGTGGAAGCTCAGCACACTTTTACATTCCACATATATTAAGTAGAATTCAAGGTGAAATGCCAACCTAAATCCTATGACACCAATGCAACTTTGGTGCCATGTAGGCTATGTCAGGTTTTGGTACAGGATTGAATGGCAACTACTGCATAGAATGATCCCAGCTATTGAAATCTGTCAGGTGTCAAAAGGAGGCGTCAACGCTGCTGCAAATTTACACGTACACTTCAAGGTCTACAAGCAAATAAGGGAGTTTAAGTACTCGGTGTTCAAAGTCAACGGTCTCGTGCTTACCAGAGGAGTCGGTGCGAGATTCTGACCCGGACGACACCTGTTTCTTGCAGCTGCTGCTCAGGGGGAAAGTAAGGACAGCTGCTGGATCCACGCAATCTGTCGCCAAGCTGTTGAGAACAGGCGCGTCCACAGGGACGCACTGCGCTTTGCTCGAGAGTTTCGACTGCGCCGAGCAGGACAAACGCTCGCTGACAACTTTCTCCAGCTGCTGAGTGGCGGAGAAACTGCTCCACATACAGTCCTGAATTATGATGGAGCTCAAGTTCTCTAGAGTCTCCTCCGCATTGAGTTTACACTGTCCCTCCTGCTCGTCGTCCTGCCCCAAGAACTGGGACACCCACTCCAATCGGTCCCCTGGAGATGGACCGGTACCCTCCAGTATCCTGACAGGCGACATGGGCGGGGTTGGCACGAGCTCGAATTTCTTCCAAATGTCCTCGCTTGGTGCGGTCGATTTGAAAAAGTCCTCGTCCAAGTTGTGGTCGTCGTAGAAATAGTGCTGATATTGGTCGTATTCCTCCATCTCCCACTTCTTATTTCGCGATGCGTTTGCACTGATTCCTGGCATTGGTGTCCTCCTTAGAGATCAAGATCTGAAAACCACAATTGATCCGATTTTAAAAACAATCCGATTTTATGGTGCTCTGTGAGAGATAATTAACTTAAAGCTCTTCATTTTTATTTTTAATGAGCTTATGATACATATAGCCTAATTACAGTTTATTGTTATTGGGTTTTTTTGTTTGTTTGTTTTTTTTACTCTTGTATTTTAATATATAATATTAAATGATTCTAAATAATACAGCTTACATAGGCTACATTTTAATATAGGCATACAAATATATAATTAAAAAAAATTAATAAGTAAAGCAGTCTAACAAAGATATTATAAAGTATTTTGGTCTGCATGCAGTTCCACTTTACGGTACAAAACTTGAAGTTTCGCAACATACTTCTATTACATAACACAACGATGTAATGCTTCATGTAAGTGCATATGCTACTACGAGTGTATACTGTCATCAACAGTTGCTCTATTCGTCTGCAAAATGTCTTACTTTTTCCTCAAAAACGATTAAGTTAACCTAAATAAATTCGGCATTCCCTGCTTAACAACCACTTACCGTAATACAGAGGCGAGAGTCAGTATTGCATGTCATTTGAAACACGAAAATGAGGTGTTGCAGTTCACCGGTGAGCTCCAGACAAATGTTTTGCAGAAAAGGCTTTCATGTCAACAAGTTAGGAAAGCGTCGTAAGCTGTGTGCTGAATAATCCTGTCTTGTGTTCGTTTTCCAGGCGTGGTTTTGTGTTATCCGGCTGTTGTTTATAAGTTAAGTTGCGAAAATGTTTTGCTCATTTGCAGTCCGCCTCTTCATGAGAACTTCGCTTCTCTCTGCGCCCTTTATAGCGACTGTGAGATCTCTTCTCAAGCTGCGGCTTGCGCGCACTATGGACACCTGAAATGAGTACCGCACTATATTACCCAGACAAAGTAGTGGGTGGATTTGCATATTGGGCGGGTAGTAGCGTGGTAACCACGCCCATCATTTAAAGCGACAGAAACTACTATAGAGGTTCATTTGAGGTTTGGGCGTCTAGGGATAATTCAGATGTTGATTGAGAAAAATATCTTATAGACATTGCTGTTTCAGAATGGGAGTGACTTTTATGATGATATACTCTAACAACGAATTGATATTTTACACTATAGCAGGGTAAGAAATTAAGTGGGGCTCATACAAACATGCTCATGCTTTGACAAAAAAGCTCAGATATTTAAAATATAAGTTATTTAAAATGCAGATTATTGTTTTATAATATCTTGTACATTATTCTGTTGCTTGTATTTGAGGTGGATTCAATTGTAACAGCCATTGTTCAGATTGAGAGATTTGATTCAGATTTCAGTTGATTCATTTAACTGCATTACTGTTTGAAAGTGTTTAGTGTGTGTCAGTGATAATCATAAATAATGCATAATATGTTTTTCGTTTGACTTGTTTTCAAGTATAAATATCTAAACATCCCCAAAACAAGATAAATTTACCTGACAAGACTTATTTCTACAGAATATATCTATTTTTTCTTATATATTTAATTTTTTATTCCATTGACAAATCATTTTTTCTTATACTAAGCACTAATATAGCAAAATATAGTTTATGTTTAAATTAACGGAAAAAAAAAAAAAGAAAAGTTAAACAGCAAAAATGGTGTAATAAAAAAAATCTTTTTTTTTTTTTCCAGATTTACAGAATTTTATATGGTTGGGAAAAAAATGCCATGAAAACGAATTCCTGGGCGCCCCATAATAAAAAATAAAAAAAAAATTATTTCTGACACTGCAAAATACTAGCAAATCATTGTGCATGTGATCTCAGGCAAGTGCAGTGAAAGATTAGTCAAGATCTTGCTTTGTTTGTGTCTCACACACAGCAGCATACCCATAATTTTGATTTGCATATGCTGTATTGACGTTGAACTACACGTTGTATTATTGTGAGTGAGAGTCATATCCAGCTTATACATTTTGTCTGTGCAAATTTAGCTCAAGATGATAATTAGTGCCAGACAGCTTAATGAATTGCTGGCAGTGCACAAGCTGTACTCGTGACAGTACTGTTTCTTATGGCTATACCACGTGTTCTCTTTTCCAACAATGTCCCATATGGCAAATCTGTGCATTAGGAAGTAAGTAATCGCTGACTAGTGTCTCAATTCAGTGTCTATCCTCTCCTTTCTTTACATCTTAATTTAAGACCTTGACCTTACGCAGAACAAAGGCTCTTCCCACAGTGACTGACGAATCTCCCTGGAGAGATGTATCTCTCTTTCTCTGGCTTTATGGTCTTTTTTATAAATTTGCTTGGCTTTTTCGACCCACCCTTTTTATCCAATTGTCCCATACAAATGTTCAAGAGTTTATAGGAGGCTGGTCAATGACACCAGGCTGGTTGAGTTCAGTTGGTTTGCTTTGACAAAAGAATTGCATTGATGATTCCCTCTCAACTCAGGTGCAGTGTCTTATATATATATATATATATATAGTTGCTATGGTGCATGCTATGCACCATCTGTGAATGATGAAAAAATTGTGCATATGACCTTAAAATAATATTTTAAAAGGTGTAATCGTGGCTCTCTAGGGGAATGAATATTTTTAGGGCTCAGAGATAAACCCTCACAGGTACATGTATTAGCACACTGCAATATATATATATATATATATATATATATATATAGTTGCTATGGTGCATGCTATGCACCATCTGTGAATGATGAAAAAACTGTGCATATGACCTTAAAATAAAATTTTAAAAGGTGTAATCGTGGCTCTCTAGGGGAATGAATATTTTTAGGGCTCAGAGATGAACCCTCACAGGTACATGTATTAACACACTGCAAAGCTGTGAATTGGTCATGAGGCCCTATTTGTCTTGTTCTTTAAAAAAAAGGATGAACTGCAGGCAATGGAGCTGGTGCTTGTGTAGCACTGGGGACAAAGCCTTGAAGAAGTGTGTGAGTGTGTTTGCGTGTGTGTGTCTGTGTGTAAACTGGCAGAGGTTCTTGAACATTAGCATGCTGTTATCATATACTAGAGGTGCTAATTAAGAAGTCTGCCCTCAAAGCTGTGCACTGGTTACCAGTGGAGAAATTAGAAATATACAGTAGAAAGGCTATAGCTTCACTGTTTAGATTATGGCCTGTATTATGGTTAGGTCATTGATTGTTATTTTTTTAACACTTTTTCTTCTGGCAGGCATAAAATGTGCAAAAAAGAAGAGGTCAGTGCCATTTCTACACTGTAAAAAAATTATTTTCATGATTTGTTATCACAACTTTTTTCTTTTGTCAAATCAACTTAGATATTAATATTAATGTGGTTCAGATAACATAATATTTTGAGTTTCTATTTATTAAACCAATCTCCTTCATTGTATTAACTCAAACTTTTAATTTCAACGAACTCAAAATTTTAAGGCAACCACTTAAAATTGAACTTACTTTTTTTAAGTTAAACCAACAATAATTTTTTTTTTTACAGTGTAGCTCTTTTGACTTGGATCAGTAAGCAACTGCCCAGAATACTCTAGCAACCACACAGCAACATGCTAAAAAAACGCCTTAGCAACTCTATAAAAACGCCCTGGCAAACGTTAACAACAATCTGCCATCATGGTAGTCAGTTTTACATGCGTATGCATTCAGAGTTTCTTCAAAAAATATGCTTTCTGAAACTAATTGTCAGACACAAAAAAGTTTCTCTGTCAATTTGTACACTGAAAAAAAAAAAGGTAACACTGAATCAACCTAATACATTCATTTATACCAGCAAAACACATGTTAATGGGTTAAATCAGGTAGAAATGGCTCTTTAAGGTAACAATAGCAGCTTACCGCTTTTTACAGTGTAGCCAAACATGGGAGGAAAAAATAGGCTTTTTCTTGCTTTCTTTACTGCTGGTGTAGTGTTAAATTGATGATATGTGATGGTTATCAGAAGATATGGTTTTAATATGTAATAAATTTGTGGTGATGTAAACACACAAAAATGCAATCCTGCCTTCCAACATTCTCTGTATATCTAAACTCTCTTTGTTGCTCTAATGCTTACTGAAGTGCAGCTATCAAAGGCTAGTATCATGAATTCCCTGTAGCCTGACCCTTGAGTGAATAGGTTGACTGAGCAGGTTGAATACCACCTGATGCCTTTTTAATCACATGAGGAAGAGAGCAGAGAATCCTCCCTAAACGTCTAATGAAAGGTCAAGGTCCCGTGATCTTCTTGACCACTGTGCACAAAACAGGGTGGATACCTGTCCCTTTGATCTATTAGCATCTTGCACTCTTTGCCCCACCTAGAACCGTCTAATCAAATCTGGACAACTGGCAGCAACAGACAAGTCAGCAAAAAAAAGAACATATTGCACTTGACTAAAAATGCAAAACATATGATTGTGTACATTTAGCATGTGTTAAAGGTACACTATGTAAATTTTCGCTAGAGGTCACTTATTTAAAAAAAAGCCGTAGCTTGATGATGCTTTGATTTCGTGGAATCATGGGAGGTGTTGCCTTCACATCTACAGCTGGTGGGAAGGAATCGGGGTGGGACTCGGGCAGAAAACATGTTCATTGATGAGATTATTAATGTTACTGTAGTATGAAGCAGAGCAGTGCCGAGGCTGCTGGAGAAACTGACCTTTCGCCAGGAGTTTGATTGACAGGCGATCTAACCAATCATAACGCCGAATCCGCCATTTTGTCTGACAAAGCAGTCAGGGGAATTAGCAGATTAACGTAGGTGGACTTGAACTTGAAAAATGGTGTGTACCGACGTCTTTCCGCGATTGAAACAACATTCCTTATGATGTTCATTCATGTTTACTTGATGCTATAAATTAACTAGTAGGAAGAGATGATCGGTTCATGAGCCGCTTGAGCTGAGGCGCTACAGCGATCTGTCACGACACATTAAAGAGCCACAAAACGGTATTTATTGTTTAAATTTCTTTAAAAATGACAAAATGTGAAATTTGACTGTTTCATACCAAAATTAACCTGCTCTGTCTGTCGACGCGTTGTCAGTGTCCTCTTTGCTCTGCGATGTATTTTTCACTGCGTGAGAACATGAGGTGTGGCGAGAGATCGGCATGGCTTGGCGGATGTAGCAACAGTAACTAAAGGGGGCGGGTCTTTGCGAGCGGTCAGTTGCTAATGAGAGACGAGCACGACATGTGTCTGGAGAGCAGCAGAACCTTTATTATGCCACAGTCGCCACTTCTGCTTCTTCCGGTCAAGCATATGTGGGGTAAAGCAGTGCTGTTTTATCATATTGGAAACATTTGTGTTGAAAGTTGTTATAGTGCTACTCTGTGTTTTTCTTTTTTCTTTTTTTTTTAAATATTGTAAATTTATTGAAAATTTGTATTAAATTTTTTAATTTAATACAAATTTTCCTTATATACACTACCAGTCAAAAGTTTGGAAACATTGCTATTTTTAATGTTTTTGAACGAAGTCTCTTATGCTCATTAAGGCTGCATTTATTTCATAATAAATACAGAAAAAAACAATAATATTGTGAAATATTATTACAATTTAAAATTATGGTTTTCTATTTTAATATACTTTAAAATATCATTTATTTCTGTGATGCAAAGCTGAATTGTCAGCATCATTACTCCAGTCTTCAGTGTCACATGATCCTTCAGAAATCATTGTAATATGCTGATTTTTATCAATGTTGGAAACAGCTGTGCTGCTTAATATTATTTTATAACCTGTGATACTTTTTCAGGATTCTTTGATGAATAAAAGGTTCAAAAGAACAGCATTTATTCAAAATATAAATCTTTTCTAACAATATAAATCTTTACTATCACTTTTTATCAATTTAACACATCCGTGCTGAATAAAAGTATTAATTTCTTTCAAAAAAAAAAAAAGAAAGAAAAAAAATTACTGACCCCAAACTTTTGCAGCCTTAATGAGCATAAGAGACTTCGTTCAAAAACATTAAAAATAGTAATGTTTCCAAACTTTTGACTGGTAGTGTATGTCATAAAGTATAAATAACTATTAAAAACATTTAACCTACTGTAAAAGTATTGTAAAATGTAAGAAAGAAATCTTTTTAAATGTAATATAAATTGTCATTTTATGGTTTTGCACTTTTACATTCTTTTTCCATTAAAATAATACACTTCTTTTTTTCTTTTCTTTTTTTTTTTACAGTGTGCTGATTGCATGTAGCTTGTGCATATGCAACTGCATGAGGAGATGTCATTAAATACACCTAAATCCTTCCTCCAGGAGGGGCCCACGAGGGAGTGTGTGAATTAGAATTTGGGGTCAAATAGCTCTCCTGGTGACTCTTTGTTGCTTCCCATTGGTTGGATTTTAAAAGATGCACAAGCCAATACCAGCCCATCCATCGCCTGCTGTGTGTATATGCAAATGAGGGTTGCTCGTGGGTGGGTTGACATCACTTTGAGATATATGTGAGATTGATGTCAGAGGACAAGTGAGAGCCAAGATCTCTCTGCTTGAAATCAGATTCCAATATATTTTTTTAAATATTCTTTATTGGTACAATATGTAAATTAACTAGTTTAATTAAAAGTTTTTATCATACATTTTTACATCCCACTGGAATTTTGAGTAACCTATGAATAAAAATTATATTTTGCCTACCCTGCATTTGTGATGAATAGCTCTTATAATTTAATAGGTGCTAGTTATCATTTGGATGATTCAGATGGTGATACATGAAGATGAATGTGTGAGATGCATATGGAAAAGATTGATTTGCGTAGGTTTTTGAATTGCAGCAAATACACAGATGTTTATGGCCATGTGCTTGCATGAATGAAAGTATTACTGAAGCAATAGTCACCGCTGATGCTTGACCAGCATCTCGTGAGAACAAAACCACCACTGATATTGCATGAACATTGCTATTTCATCCATATAGCATCTGTATGCAAATCACAAATGTACCACCATTCTTTTTAAAATTTTTCTTTTTGTGTTTGTGGCTTTGAATATGTGATTTTTTGCACTAAATTCAGAGAATGAAATTCAGAAACAATTCCATGCTTCTCATGAATATATAAGCAGCCCAACGAGAGGTCCAGCCATGGAGGTTTTGTCCAACAGCAACTATTGACCAGCAGGGATGAATGTGAGTGGGAGGGTCACGTGGCCCCTTTGATTGATAGATGCTCATTAATTGGAAAGGGTGTAGGATTTTTTACTGCATTCTTCCGAGACTCAGCCCTGAGAGAAAGCCGGCTGTCAGCTCAGTTCTGGGTACGGAGTGTACTTGTTGCAAACTGCACCTTGGCAGCAGAAATCGGGTGAGAGAGAGACTGAAAAAGAGCGTGCGAGAGAGAAAGGATAGATTGAGATGGAGAGAGAGAGGTGGTGCATTTCACAACAACAGCCACTGAGTGAAAAGATTTCATAACCACTATCTGGCAGTGACAGAAATGCTTCTAAATAAACAAAGTGAGCAGCAGTTATTTGACCGTTTATTGTCGTTTCAGATATTATTCCGCTGAAGTGGGTATTTGCATATGAGCAGGAAAATGCAGACATACTGAAAAGTTGCACTGCATCTCTCTACTTGCAATATTAGTAACAATTCATATTTGCATAGGAATGCAATTATACCTGAGACCACAACGTACTCTTCAGATTCTGCCCGGGTTATTCAGGTACACATCATTCAGGATAGGATATTGTTGGATGTTTTTTTAAACTTCAGTTGAGACAGGATTTGCATGCCATGTCTGTTACAGCCCATGGACACTTCTCCTTTCCACCATATAAAAAAGCAAAAGAGGAAGCACAGCATCAATTCATAACTTCATTTTTAAAGTGTGTGTTTGTGGCTCAGGTTTTACGTACATTGTGGAGACCAGCACAATAATCCCCATGAAGAAAATTTCTTAAAATGCCCCTTTTATGCTATTTTAAAGGTTCTTATAATTTTGTTTGGAGGATTCCTACAATAGGTTTACATGCATCCAAGGTACAATGTATATCCAATATACATTGCATATCACGTCATTTCTCAAAGAGTCTGAAAACGGTTCGTTTTCAGACTCCTTTCATGAGCCTAGTCTGCTCAGGGGTGCGTTTCCCAAAAGCATCATTAGCCAACTAACATCGCAAGTTCCGTCATTAACTCGTTCAACGATTTGGTGTTTCCCGAAACCATAGTATAAACAAACATTCGCAAACTGCATCGTGAACTTGTGTGGTTGGAAGCATAGTTTCTTGTTTTTATGACATGTGGACTTATATAATCATTAATAATCACAATTAATCATGAATAAATCATTATCTTGAGCAAAACAAGCAAGCTGACGTTAAGTACAATGTATATCTTTTATTTAGAATACATACAAATGTCATTTACATATTTTAGTTTGTCAAGAGATTTAAAGCACAGTTTTTGAAGAGTGTGCATGTGCGTATATGTGCTCTAGTACGTAAGAAACGAGCTTATGATTGAATCTGGAAATAAAGCAAAATAACTGAAAAATAAAGCTACAAGCAGTGATGAAAGGGCCCTCGCACCCGGGCTCACCACTACCCATTGGCCTTAGGAAAACAGTGAACAGTGGGCGACATGTTTGTGAGCAAGTAAATACAGGAGAATTTTGGCAAAGTCATTTCAAAGTGCTACACTTCCTGCTGCCAACAGGTGGCGCTTTGGCTGTAACTGAATATTGCCATGAAGATGTCTTCAGGCCAGGACTAGTATTCTAGTATGTTTGGTACTTCATGGCATATTAAAATGTGTTTCTGGGAATGAATTACAGTGTAAAGCATGCCATTTCCTGTTGCCAGCAGGTGGCGCTATGACTAACTGAATATTTGCATATAGATATCTTTAGGCCAGGACTCTTATCAAACATGTGAAGTTTGAGGCAGATCAGACATTGTATGCCTGAATTACAACAGCTTCCTGTTTCATGGCGAAACATCAAAATTTGTCAGGCCGCCATGGACGTGCCCTTCAGTGAAAAGTCAAGATCTTCGCAATTTAACGTCTCAAAGGCCTTTAGATTAGACTGACCAAATATGATGTTGATCTTATTAAAGCTCTAGGAGGAGTTCGTTAAAATATAACGTGTGGAAATGGCAAAAACTGCAAAAATTTTGAAGAGAAAATTCAAAATATCTCACTTCCTGTTGGGTTTACAGATTTCGGACCAATGGACTTTTTTGTAGGTATTGGGCTGTTACACATGTCTACCAAATTTCATACCTGTACGTGAAACATAGTGCGAAGGACGCTTAATTGAAATTTTGTAGATGGCGCTATTGAGCCATTTTGCCACACCTAATTCTGAAACCCATATCAGATGTACATTTTCTCCACTTCTGACGCGTGCAAAGTTTCATAAGTTTTCGAGCATGTTTAGGCCCTCAAAAATGCGATTCATTTTGGAGAAGAAGAATTGACTGAGCAATTACAAAAGGGTCCTCACACCATCAGTGCTAGGGCCCTAAAATGAGAATTAGTCCTCAAATGCCATGTCCGTGATTTATAGCAAAAAATCTAGCATTAATTCAAACAGATTCATTTAAAGAAGTTATTACTCCACCACCTGCATGACATCATTAACCAAAGTGGCTGAACATCAGGTTTGCGACAATACGGTTTTGGGAAACAGTCGTGGCTAGCTAGTTGATTTGTTCAACGATGCATCATACTATGGTAGTGAAGCAGCGAGTTACGTCGTTGTACAGGAAACACACCCATGATTGGTCAGACAGCCCAGTCTCTTGTGATTGTCGTCGGTTTTTCCGTATCAATTCCAGCAAGAGTCCTTTTGAAGTGCATCCAAAGTGGATTCGCAGCGCTGAAAACAGCGTTTCTCGGCATGTCGGCAACATGAACCATACTCTTCCAGTCTCAGCTACAACTACAGTGTTTGAGGGCGGGTCAAAGTAGACACTGTTTGTGGGCAGCCAATGAAGACCATAGGCTGGCATTGTGCAAATTTATTACATTGTTACGTAAGTATGTAACAGGAGGTGAGACTGGAATTGCTTATGACAGTAGTTCAGAATCAATTCTTTCTTTCAGGAGACAATAACTATTGTGCACTTTGATCTTTAAAACTTTGCAGATCTTTACATTGACAAACAGCTATATTACACGCTACATGAAAGGTAATATTCAAAAAAGCATAGTAGGGTTAATGGAAAATGTCCACCATGATAGAAAAAAAACTTGTGTATGTGACTTTTTGTGAAACTGTATATTTTGTGAAAATGAATGAATGAATAAATAAACAACTAACATAAAAACAAAAATACGTGTTGACAGAAACAGCCTACTTATAATGGAAGTCTATGCTGCAAATGTTCAATGAGTGGCCGATAGACTTCCATTGTTAGTGCATTTCTGTCAACACATACTTTGTTGTCAGTCAAAAGAAGTGAATTGTTTATATTTTCAGTGCATTTTTGTTTTATTTGTATGATACATTTTTAATTTAGAGCCTTTGTATATACAGCCTTTCCTCATTTTCTTGAATTTGTCTCTAGTCATATTTTTTTCTTTTTTCTTTTGTGTTTCAAATCAGTATCCAACAACACCCACTATTTGCATTTCAATACAGCCTGCTTCTTGCACTGCTGAACACTTGAAGACTTTGCTCAAACTACAAGTTCTAGGGTTGTTGTACACATTCATGCATGTTAGAAATGGTTTGTACTTTTTTTTCTATGTAGAATTGACTGTGTATGTGTGTATTTAACAGTACAGAAGGGAGTGATTACAAAGCCATCTCCTCCGTATCCTGGTTCAGGCTGGTCCTTGCTTATCCCCACCCACTCATCTCCGAGATCTTCTGCTGGCTCTGCAATCTTGGTCTTTGCAGTCTGCCAGACAGTTACCCACCCACCTGCTTACACATACGGATTTACATGTACAAATTAAGCACTTGAACATACTCACAGCTTATTAGAGGCATACCATATAATTTAACTGTGAAATTACTGTTTTAATTTGAAAGGGATAGTTCAGCCAAAAATGAATGTTTTGTCATTATTTACTCGCCCTTATGTCATTCCAAATGTGTATGATGTTATTTTTTTAAGTGGAAAACAGAATTTAAAATGTGAAAAACAAAACAAAACAGAATAAAAAAGTAGTCATATACAGCTTGTGTGCTCAAACATATAGTATACTTCATCAGTTGAATGTATTTTAATCATGTGGCAAATTTCCATTTATGTTTGTTTAATGTAATCAAACTGTTTCTATCGAAATGATCACATTGAACCAATGTGATTTTTTCTCAGACACAAACTTGGCTATACACTCACGTAATGTAATTGTCCTTAAAATCAAACTTAGCTATATTACATTGATAGAAGGATATCTTAAAATATTGACATTTTTCTTTTGTCTGTATTACACTAATACACTTTTACACTTGTATATACACTCACCGCCCAGTTTATTAGGGTCCTGTTCAACTGCTCATTAATGCAAATATCTAATCAGCCAATCACATGGCAGCAACTCAGTGCATTTAGGAATGTAGACATGGTTGAGTTTCGAGCTGACAGAAAGGCAACAGTAACTCAAATAAACACTTGTTACAACCGAGGTCTGCAGAAGAGCATCTCTGAATGCACAACATATTGAACCTTGAAGCAGATGGGCTACAGTAGCAGAAGACCACACCGGGTGCCACTCCTGTCAGCGAAGAACAGAAAACTGAGGCTACAATTCACACGGGCTCACCAAAATTGGACAATAGAAGATTGGAAAAACGTTGCCTGGTCTGATGAGTCTCGATTTCTGCTGCAACATTCAGATGGCAGGGTCAGAATTTGGCATAAACAACACGAAAGCATGGATCCATCCTATCTTGTATCAATGGTTCAGGCTGCTGGTGGTGGTGTAATGTGAGGAAATTTTCTTGGCACACTTTGGGCCCCTTAATACCAACATGAGCATCATTTAAATGCCACAGCCTAAATGAGGATTGTTGCTGACCATGTCCATCCCTTTATGACCACAGCTTCTGATGCCTATTTACAGCAGGATAACACACCATGTCACAAAGCTCAAATCATCTCAAACTGGTTTCTTAAACATGACAATCACCAGATCTCAATCCAACAGAGCACCTTTAAGATGTGGTGGAATGAGAGATTTGTATCATGGATGTGCATCCAACAAATCTACAGCAACTGCATGACACTTCCATGTCAATATGGACCAAAATCTCTGAGGAATGTTTTTATATGGGGCTGCTGTTGAATGCTTGAATCTGTTTAGTTGACGAACATTCTAAGATGTGCAATTATTTTCAGGGAAACGCACGGCTAAAGTAATTCTAAACAGGTCTTGACCGCATTACAGTTCCATATCACTTTACCAAATGATTTCAGTTATTTTAAAGGTCCTTACAGCCTACAACAGAAAAAGAAACAAAACCCTCAACGACAATGACCAAGCATATAAATATAGTAAACAATAGAATAACAACAACAAATTATTGTCATGGTTTTTGCCACAAAATACGTTTTATTATGTCCTGAAAGCACATACTGTCTTTCTCCTGTTGTCCAGTGCAGACACACACTCGCACAGAAACGTGTTGTTCACGCTGCTCTGATGAATTATTCAGTAAAATTTTTTAGTAACCTAAAAAAGCCACATGACATTTCTCACCAGCGAGGTAATAATTGTGCGGTTCTTGAGGTAGATAAACTTACAGTTTCGCTATTAGTAGAGACACTGCTGCTGAACACTGTTGAGAAATGCACATTCTCAGGTAGGCTAATTCACATACAGTATGCTTATTCTCTCTCTCTCTCTTAACTGTGTTAATAACTGTATTAGCCTGCTATCAATGGCTTAAGCCTTCGTTACTAGTTCTGAAATGACATTTTGTAATGAGCAATGTAGGCTTGGGATGAGATGCGCAAGAAATTAGTCCCACACACAAGAGTGTTTTAAGGACAAAAACCTGACAAATGTCTTGAAATCTGAACAGTGTCCTAAGGTGTGGTAACCGTAGTATAAGCGGAATAATTGACTCCGGGCTGTTGAATTATTAGAAAACAACGCACACCCAGGGTGTAACGGCCACAACGCAAATATATACAAGTCTAAAGAAGATATATAAAATATATATAAGTTCTAAAGAAGACTTGTAAGAGCAGCATGAAGATTCTTCAAAAAAAATCTCCAACAGAAAAATCATGAGCACTCACAGTTGGAATGACTAAATAAATAATAATTATAGAATTTCCATTTTTAGTCAAAAGCACCCAAATGTAGACTATATTATAGGAACTACATGTGTTAGTGTATGATAAAGGCCTATGTGAATTAACAAAAAAAAAAAAAAAAGGACAGGAAGGAATTTGAAGGAAGGAAGGCATCTGAGACCAAGATTGGGTTAAATGATGTCCCTTGGTGTGTCTGTATGATAGGAATCTCTTTCCTCCTGGTCACCTCCACAGCATTCCTGGAAATCCAAAAAGAATGATCACATCATTGATTTGATGCCATCTTCGTTTGATCACAGACCGCTGTTCATTTACAAATGGATTGCAGACATCCTCATGTGACCTGACAAAATTAATCAAACTGCTGACAGAAAAGCCACAAAACCACAAAGGTCAGAATAACTTTCATTAACAACCCAGATTCTGCATACAGAAATCTTACACTGGTAATATGAGTGAAGGTCATGGATATGATTATAACATGGCAAAACGGTGCCCAGAGCCTCACAATTTAATCTTGACACTTCAAAAGCCTATAAAAACCAAGATATGCATGTAATGTGTTGTTGCACTGGTAAAAAGAGAAATTAGTATAAAAAATGAATGTTCTGTTATCATTTACTCGCCCTTACATTTAATCATTAACTTTTATCCAGATGAGGAACATCACAAGCCAAGAAGCCAACAATATTTGTAAACCTTATTTCCCAAATTTATTCCATGGTTAATCTCATGTGCCTCTTTTTACAGCTGACTGGATAAATATCCTCCATTCCAGCAGAGGAACAGCCTTTCAGCAATGGCCTACTGGAATGCAGCAGGTGTTAACAGAGAAGCTGCACATCCTGGCCTGCAGTCTGCTCAAAATCAAGATTAGCAGGCCCTCACAATGAGCAGTGTTGAGCTGGGATGGTCCAGATGACAGATTGACCTGTACAGCGATGCCCTCTTCAAAGAGCTGGGCTCTTGTATATCAACACTGCATATACAATGGTAGAGCAAACTGGCCTCTGAATGAAATAAAGAGTTTCAGCAATGTCCACAAACATCAGCTCAAAGATTAAAGGGTTAGTTCACTCAAAAATGAAAATTCTGTCATTAGTTACTCACCCTCATGTCGTTCCTCATCCGTAAGACCACAAATTAAGATATTTTTGATGAAATCTGAGAGGTATATGACTCATCCATAGACAGCAATATACTTTCAAGGTCCAGAAAGGTACTAAAGACATTGTTAAAACAGTCGACGTGACTAGAGGCGCTGGACATAAACATCAAATGAAAATGACACAGAAGAGAAGATATTGTTGAATAAAGTCATTATTTTTGTTTTGTTTTTGTGCACAAAACGTATTCTCATCGCTCGTCATAAAATTAAGGTTTAACCACTGCAGTCAAGTTGACGGTTTTAATGATGTCTTTAGTACCTTTCTGGACCTTGAAAGTGTTGATTATATTGCTGTCTATAGAGGAGTCAGAGAGCTCTCAGATTTAATCAAAAATATCTTAATTTGTGTTCTGAAGATGAACGAAGGTCTTACGGGTTTGGAATGACATGAGGGTGAGTAATTAATGACATAATTTTCATTTTTAGGTGATCTAACCCTTTAAGCCACACAGAATGTAAGTGCAGATAAAAATATCAATACTTTCAGTGCTGATATTATAAAAAAGAAATTCGACCCTCAAAATCAAATATTAGTTTAAATGTTAAAGAGGATTCAATTATTGTTGAATGGCTATAAGCTACTCATTTTATCCTCAAAAATACAGGGTCTTGTTGTTCTATGAGATTCCCCACAGTCTCCCATATTACAAATATAAATTCTAGGCTATAAAAGAAAGTGATAAAAGAGAAAAGACAAATCCAGTCTTTCACTTTTCACAAACATTTTTACAACTGAAAGGAACATTATGACATAATTTCCTCTCTACTGTGCTTCTGAAGCATTGCTTGTGTTTTTCTTCAAATTAGAATGAGAATAGTTTCCAACTGACCCCTCCATTTGATTAAGTTTGAGGGTTGCTTTCATTGTAATACAGTCCAAGCACAACTATAGGCCAAAGAAAACAGCTGTTGCCTTGCCAGAAGACTATTGCTTCCTCTGTCTGTGTTCACAGTGGGACAAAACAACTGTTTGGTTGCCAGAGACTTAGTCGTTACATAGGGGAAATGTCTCTGTGTGTATGTATGTGTGTGTGTGCGCGCACGTGCTTGTGTTTGCATTTTAGCAAGGAGGATCAAAGTCAGGACAATAATTTACATTACACCAAAATAGTTGCAAATTGCTGTACTAAAAACATTCAGCCATGCAGGGGGTTTTGACTGGAAGTGACTTATCTTCTAAATTGCTAAGAACATCTTAGACCTTGGTATTTTTAGTGTGGACAAATATAACTAAGACAGACCAAAACAAAGACAGACAGACAGATAGACAGACAGATAGACAGATAGATAGATAGATAGATAGATAGATAGATAGATAGATAGATAGATAGATGTTTGACTAGATTCACAGATGTGTGACTAGTAAGTCTCTAGTCCTTCCTTAACACGTCATTGTCTGATTAACATCATCTTAACATTCATGACTGATGTGAGTCTCAAGAGAATGAATAAAACTCATGAATAGCAAAGTCAGTGAAGCTTTCTGCATTGTGTTTGTGCTCTTCTGCGATAATCTCACTGTTTTGGAGACACCCCGCAATCTGTTGCACTTATGTGATATTCATTATAGCCTGAGAGAATGACGGGCCCTTTGGCCTTTCAGACAACCAGGGGAGCTTCAGAATCTCCTCCCATTGCCTGCCTCTGTTTCAGAGTCCCAACATTCACATTTCAGTCACAACAATGGTTAACACTGACAACACCATCTTTCCCACCAAGAGCCCTCCAGGTTAACTCAAGCTGAAGATACCTCAACTCATCCACGTCCCACCCACCCACACAAACCCTTTCCATTGTCTCTCCAGCATATGTTTGTCAAACAGTGAGGAGTAGAGGGCATTGTTGGCTTTAGGGAGAAGTCAAGCAGGGCACATTAGCACATTAGCAGCCAGTCACCCCAGAGAGATGGGTCACCTCAGCAGGAGAAGTGGGGCCATGGAGAGGACCACTCTACAGGAATTCAAGACATTCATACAATCCTCTTTATTGATCTATCGATCCCAGTCCCAGAATGCTCTCTCAATACAAAGCCTTCCAATAGCCAATAGCCTCTCGACCCATAGTGCAGCACTCAACCTTACTCCTCCTCCAAAAACTCGGACCATCTTTTCCAGGAACGCCGTTACAGGCCGTAGGGAGGCCCTGTACATCAATGATGCAGGGGGAGTAATGTCATGCATCTTGTGGGACACCAATCAATCACTCGGTAATAGCCCAATAATTCACTAAATGCAGAGTTGTGGAAAGGGGGATGAATCCTTCTAATCTTTCTTACTCAAGAACATCAGGGCTTTTAAATGTAGATTTTATCCCAAGAAATTGTGACCCTGGAAATAGAAAGTAGATTTCCACTGTTGCTCACTACTGAGTCTATAAGTAAGGTCCTTAACCTTGGTTATTCCAGCGGGATTGTTTGCAATTAGGGTACTGTAAAATGGACTTAAGCTTGGATGAAAAGGTCTACTAGATGGCAATGGACTTTTTTCTGTTTCAGTGAAGTGTTTTCACATTATCTTTTACAATTAGTCACATTTTTGAAGTATGAGCAAATAATTACTGCCACATTCAGCATGTCAGAGAAGCAAAAGCATCACTTTTATTAGTATTTTTATTGTATTTGGGATTATGTAGAATTTGTGTTTGTGCTACAGACATGAATGAATGATCTCTAATTTTGTACAGTACTGTTTAAAAATTTGGGGTCAGCAAGATTTTTCAAAATAATCCACGTTGGTTGAAATTGCATACCGGTGGGCAGTCAGAGTACCGGCAACATGTGAGAAAGTGCCGCACCTTTTTCTTGTGAATGAAAAATGGGCAGACCCCTTAGACACTCATTGAAAAGAGGCCCCACTCACATTAGGGACCAGAATATTGTAAGCTATGTTTCCATCCAAAGTTGCGAATTTAACTTTGTAAAATTGGAATATTGCATAAAACATTTGCGAATAAAGCAGCGTTTCCATCCCATGTGTTCAAGAGAACAAAATCATCACTTTCTTGGAAACTGGCACAAAATATGTGTAATAAAAATGGTAGTTGCTGCAATTGGGGAAGCCACTAAGGCTATTTTTTCCCCTACATTATAAATGACTTGCATCTCAGAACGTGCAGACAAAACAATAAACGCTGAAATGTTATCATGTGTTCGGAGGCAGATGCCAATCATTCTGATGACAGACTTTGTCTCAGGCATTTAAAATGACCAACATTTAAAATGCTGTGCAATGAAATTGGTCCGCTGGTTAATTCTGCTATCCAATCACACCCACTGTTGAGGCAAAGTCACGCACGTTTTTTGTTGCGCATCGAGGGATTTATATTCGAGAAACGTGTTTCTATCATAGTTTACGCGCATGTCTTCTTATCGGATAAAAAAATGTATCCTCCTCAATTGAGCGCATACGTTTTTTTTTTTAAGCAAATTTTTAGAATTTATGTGCATCTTGGTGTTTCCATCCAGTGTATTTTTTTATGAAATATCCCAAAATGCACATGAAAATAGGTGGATTGAAACATAGTTATAGAGACTTGAGGCAGTAAGCAACAACCTAGCAACCACCCAGAACACCATAGCAACCTCATAGCAATGGTCTACCAACCAGTGGTCTACCTATACCCTATCAACTGCACAGGAATGTGCTAACAACCTTTTAGAACACTTCAACAACTGCATAGCAACGCCCTGGAGACCACTCAGAATACTTAAGAAACATGGTTTTGCACTCACTCACATTGTAATCACTGTAACATAATTCAGAAAACAGTTGTGTACATTCGTGTTCATCAATCACTGGGCAAAAAAGCAACACTCACTCAACGAATCCTTTATTGGCTGAAGAAAAAGTCTTGATTCAGACAGACACTCATTGAAAGCAAATTATTATTGCACTGCTAATGACTCCCAGGCCGCTATAGAGAGCAGATACCATGATCAATCAGCTACATGGCTCCACCAACTCTAAACTCAATACTGATCAATGATCTCTAATAAGCACCAATAAATCACAGTCCTGATGGCTTACTGGCTGAATCCAGTATCAATATCACTCAATTGTTTCTAATGAATATCCATACACAGCAGCAGAGTGTTAAATGAAAAAACAATGAGCAAATGCTGAGTAAGCACTATACAGAAACGGTCCTCACAAAGACAGTAAATCTTTCTTTGTTCAATCCATGTAGAATTTATGGCATAAAGCTAAAATAAGCACATAAACAAATCACCATATTGGATTGGTTGATTCTGCACAAAGTGTAATATTGTGTTGTTATTGGATGCTTTTAGGTGTATCAAAAGGAAGAGACATGAAGAACACCACCTTTTGTCTGAAATGTTACACACACACACACATGCAATCTGCTCATTCTGTAAGTCATTTTAAGTAAAAAAAAAAAAAAAAAAAAGTCGCTGTTTGGATTTAAATAGGCAAATGCTTAAGTGTCTATGATTGAATCATTATGCAGTGATTATTATGTTTCTGGCATGTTATATGTTTGGGAACAGTTCTTCTAACCCTAATTGATGGAGCGTGTAGCTTTTCATTTCTTAAACAACCATGTAGGAAGACACATTATGGTCATATTCTAGGATGACAATGTCAATATTCACAGGCTCAAATTCTGAAAAAATGGTTGGGAGGGAGCATGAAGAATCATTTTCGCACATGAATTTGCACCTCTGAGTCCAGACCTTAAATTTATTGAAAGCCTTTGGGTTGTGCTGGAGTAGACTTTACAGAGTGCTTGACTCTTAAATTGTCAATACAAGATCTTGACCAAAAAAGGATACACCTCTTGATGGAAATAACAAAGACTTTAAAAAAAATGAATGATACAAAAAGTGACTGGAAACATACAAATTGTAACTATTTTATGTTTGATGATTCATATGAAAATGTATGATTTTAGGGGGCATTTACACAACACCGTTTTCAACTAAAAATGGGAATGTTTTATTCATTTTGGTCGTTCATTTACACGACAACAGCATTTTTAGGGCTTGAAACTGCAAAATTTTTGAAACGGGTTTCAAAAGTATCGTTTCGGGTATCGTTTTTCAAAACGATACCTTTATCATCTCCGTTTAAAGTAAAAAAAATGTTAAATATTTGTGAAAACGGTGATGTTATGCGCATGCGTATTGTATTACGTGTTCAGTCTATAGGCGTGTTATGTTTCTTTACAAAGTGACATCGCCAACTACTGGCTTGGCATACATAATACAGCATTTTTAGACATTTTCCCAGATCCTTATGAACGGGGATAACGTTGTCGTCTATATGCGAAACTTTTCAAAAACGCAAAGGAAAAACTACTTCTCCGTTTTCAGTACATCATTGTCGTGTAAACGTACCTGTAGAAAAAAAACTGAGCACCCTCAGTGAGGCGTAAGCAGATTGTTCAAAAACATATGAATGAGATCATACAAATTCATACGAATTCCCAACCAATTTGCTAAAAAGTTAAATAGTTGCAAATTGCCATGAGAGAATGTTGAAACTGCAAGGTTAGCAGTATTGTTTTCAAATTAAATGCTATTAAATAAATTAATAAATTGCATTATTCAGACACAAATGGTGTTTCCTGAGAAGGTTATTTCATGTATTTCTAGGAGTGATCAGTGTAGAGATGCTGAGTAGATGTGCAGCCACACATGTCATGTCCATGTCCCGACAGATGGGCTGGTCACTGCATCCCATCAGCCCCTTCTGCCAGCAGCATGATGGACCACTGTATGAGTCCCTTGGGAATCCCTGGGTGAGCCTTCATCTTGGATAAGAACTGTCAATGAATGAGATTGATCCTCCCTTTCCACCCTCACACACACATCTGCAGACTTTAAACACAAATACTCCTTTTCCTGCAATCTTTCTCTCTCTATCACTCACACATGCACTGATCCATCCCTCTCTAGCTGATCAAAGCATTATTCATCCCGCACAGGAAGAGGGTGAGGCTGGGGGTGAGGTGGAGAAGAGGACCTTCTGTCCACTTATAAAACCATTAAAGTAGAACTAATTACACAACTTCACCTCCCACAACTGTAACGGGTCATGTACTCAAACACTTGTGTGTCAAATGACAGGTCATCTACTTATAGTTTATGCTCTTAAATTCTAACTCTTTAGAAGACTGGGGATGCACAATTTTACCGCACTTTTTCAAAAGCTTGAGGAGATTTAATGGAGCTCTCAATTATATTTTTTAGAAAAAAATCCAAGGCACTTCTTCCAGTCCATAAAGTTTACAAACAAATGTTTACATACCATTAGCATACAGAAAAAAAAAAAATAATAATATGGATAGCACAAACTGAACAAAGGGGTCCAAGAAGGAAAAAAACTATCATCTCTATTATTATTATTATCATCACTCAATGGATTTTTAAACATTTGAAACTATTTATTTTAATTTAATTTAAATTAAGCTCAATTAATAAACCTCATGCTTACATCATGTGATCCCTGAAGAAGGTTCATATTGAGATTTTGTGTTTTGCCAAAAAAAGACAGAAAGACGCTTCACTCCTATTAGTTTTAAATGGTAGAAACTGCAACGCGCAATATGGCAGAATACGCCACGCCTTCTAAATAAAAGAGCCAATCACTGATTGATAACCTTAAAGGAACACTCCACTTTTTTTTGAAAATAGGCTCATTTTCCAACTCCCCTAGAGTTAAACAGTTGAGTTGTACCGTTTTCGAATCCATTCTGCCGATCTCCGGGTCTGACGGTAAATGACCAAAGAGTTTTGAATGAAAAGTTGTGATTTTCCGTCGGTCTTAGTACACAATGTAACTACAGAAGAGTCAAGTTTTAAATAGGAAAAATATCAAAACTCTTTGGTCATTTTTGAACGAGATGCTAACGGTCTAATCAGATTCAATGAACTATGCTAAGCTATGCTAAAAGTGGTACCGCCAGGCCCGGAGATCGGCTGAATGGATTCGAAAACAGTAAAACTCAACTGTTTAACTCTAGGGGAGTTGGAAAATGAGACTATTTTCAAAAAAAGTGGAGTGTTCCTTTAACCCTATAGTACAGTAACACTTCATCTTAGTGTCATTGTTACGTATGTTACATCTAGTTACTATAGTAATAACTATAATTATGCATACTTACATGCAACTAACCCTAAACCAAACCAAACCCTTCTAACCCTATAGTAAGTACATGAAGTTACTTAATATTACTCAGTACTTATATATATAATTACAGTGTAACAAAGACACCTTAAAATAAAGTGTAACCATAAGTACATAGTTAAATAATATTACTCAGTACTTATTTGTGTAATTACACTGTTGTTACATTATTTAAAATAAAAGTGTGCACCATTTAAAAAAAAAAAAACTAATGAGATCTTATCTGAAATGAAGAAACATAATAAGAAACATGTTTTTACTGGAAGAAAATGTTTGTTTTTTTCTCAGGAGAAAAATCTGAAAAGCAGTAAATTTACGCAGAAGTCCATTTGCTTTAAGTTAATGTCATTGCGGTCTAGGAGAAACAATTGTGATTATATGTAAGAGCATTGTTAGTCTTACACATAGTGTTAGGCTGTTAGAGTAAATGAATGGATGTAAATCTGTCTGTGGAAAGAGAGTTCAGCTTAGTCAGTATACACAAGACAGAAGAAACGTTACCAAAACAAAAAAAGTTTGTCTTAGGCCTGAGATGTTTGGCAGGCAAGTTGAATTTTTTTGACAGCTGAGGCATTTAAGTGCTACAGAATAACAGTATTAGGCTACAACATTCAGCCGTTGGGTCTGGCACCAGGCAGAGGCCCCCTGAGGAGGAGAGAGAATCAGCTGTTTCAGCATGCATGCGTTTGTTTGAGTGTCTGCGGGGAGGGCATGTGTTTTTACTGCCCTGCAATTCTGACATAAAAGCAATAAAATAAAATGATACTCCATGGAGAAAGAACAGTCTGTTCTGAGATTTGTGTGTGCATGTGTGGCTATGCATAAGTGTGTGGCTGCACGAAAACAGGACTGATATGAATATGTGCCATATCATATGGTAAAGGGTAGTGGGGCCAGGGGTCCATTTGCTCTGGGATCTCTTTGGGAGGCACTTAGGCTGCGGTAAGCTGATGCCGAGAGGGTCTGGACAGCTGGACTTGCTCATCTGTCTATCGGCTTTCATCAAAGAACTGCTTCTTCTGCCTCAACCCCTAAGGAGTTCCTTACAACCAGCCTAAACTCTTACTCCATGTGGGGTCCGGCATGATCATGTAGCCAAAATCGATTAAACTTTGATGTAACATTACAGTTTTCCCCAATCACTTTGGCTCAATTCTCAAACAAGATTTTTTTTTTTTTTTTTTCACTCAAAACAATAAATTCAGGTCTCTGAACAAGTCAGATTTGAATTTCTTATTTATTTAAGCAAACTGCATGTGTTTTGGCACATGTGTACAAAAGAGTAAGTATAATTATCTACAATTTGCCCAATAACTAAATGCATGGCTTGTTGATCAAAACTGATGAGTTGATTCTCAGTGAAGTTGTCAGAATTCTAAACATTCTTTTATCATGTGAGCCATCACATGCAAAATTATCCATTCAATTATCAAAATCTGTCAGACATGGATGTATATTCCATGCTAAATTGGCAAATGGTCTGCCATTGCAATGAAATAGGAATCACAATCTTACCAATCAAGTTTGGAAGCATAAATATGGAGTTTGCCCTGCACAATCACTACCATTTTTGAACAAAAAGGAACATCACAACTCTGTTTTTGTAGAATTAGAGTGTCTAAAAATGAAAAAGCAACTGTGAATTTTCCGTTTACATGTTTATTTTAATTTTCTTTTTATACAGGATTGACTTTTCCCAGTAAATTTTTACCTTGAAATCTGTTTCTAAAAAGCTCAGTGCGATACACAAGAGCATTCATCTAGACAAAACTGACATTCTCGTATAGTATAGAAAGCAACAAAAAAGTAGAAAAAAAGCATGAAATTTGTCTATAACAAATATTTCCATGGTGAAAAAACATCTAAACATTTTGACCATTATGGCTCACACAATGACACTTTTTATTTTGGTGGCATTGGACTATTTACTGACACAATAACTAGGTTTTGAAGCATGAATTAAATGTTTTAAAGGGTTAGTTCACCCAAAAATGAAAATTCTGTCATTTATTACTCACCCTCATGTCGTTCCACACCCGTAAGACCTTCTTTCATCTTCGGAACACAAATTAAGATATTTTTGATAAAATACGGTGGCTCAGTGAGGCCTGCATTGCCAGCAAAACAATTAACACTTTCAATGCCTAGAAAGCTACTAAAGATGTATTTTAAACAGTTCATGTGACTACAGTGGGTAAACCTTAATGTTATGAAGTGACGAGAATACTTTTTGTGCGCCAAAAAACAAAATAACGACTTAATTCAACAATATCTATTATCTAGTGATGGGCTACTTCAAAACACTGCTTCATGAAGCTTCGAAGCTTTACGAATCTTTTGTTTCAAATCAGTGGTTCGGAGCGTGTATCAAACTGCCAAAGTCACGCACCCCAGTGGTGAACCATTTAAATTTCGAAACACTTATGACGTACCAAAGCCTCATTTACTGAAATGACGTGACTTTGGCAGCTTGATATGTGCTCCGAACCACTGATTCGAAACAAAAGATTTGTAAAGCTTCGAAGCTTCATGAAGCAGTGTTTTGAACTTGCCCATCACTAGATACTGTTGAATAAAGTTGTTATTTGTTTTTTTGGCGCACAAAAAGTATTCTCGTCACTTCATAACATTAAGGTTGATCCACTGTAGTCACATGAACTGTTTTAAATATGTCTTCAGTAGCTTTCTGGGCATTGAAAGTGTTAATTGTCTTGCTGGCAATGCAGGCCTCAGCCATCGGATTTTATCAAAAATATCTTAATTTGTGTTCCGAAGATGAACGAAGGTCTTACGGGTGTGGAACAACATGAGGATGAGTAATTAATGTTGCATTATGTTAGAAGAAAGAGACCCGAATCATACGAAAGACAGGAATCTAGCAATAGTTTTAACTCAAAATCGGTTGCCAATGGTCATCTTTAGTTAGATAGCACTTTATAGAATTGACCGTTTCAAAGTAGCTTCACAGTAATAGGAAAATAATTTAACTGTGTAAAGTTCATCAGTTATGAAATGAGTTCAGTTCAGCTCTAGAAAACAATAGTAATCAGTTCAATGTTGATTTAATTCAGTTCAGTTCAATGGTCAGTTATACACTTTAGCAGTTATTAAACAAAATTACTTGATGGTAGAATGCTGCAATTGACCAATCAGAATCAAGTGCAGTTTTTGACAGAAATCTTTTGAAAGTTGATTTCCTGGATGTGTTGTGTAAGATCCATCTGTGCTGCTAAGCACTGATTTCTCGAGCACTGAAATGTGTGAAGGGTCTGGAGTGGGTGGCTTGTGACTGTGTGTTTTTCTGTCTGTTGAACCAGTTCAAGATGATACATGTCAAGTGTTTGAATTATTGCATCATTTTTATGACTGTGACATTTCTCACAACTACATACTGTTAATGTATCAGGTGATGTATTGGAGGTGTTTAAAGTCACAGGTAACAGGCATGATGTTTGCAAACAGCTCCAACATGGGCCTAGACTACAAGTAACCAGATACACAGTTGGTTACCATTGTATTACAGATTTTATAATTTGTCAAGCTGAACAAAGGAGTATGCACATTATCACAATATATACCTACTAGGCGTATGGAACACTTAATACTGCGGTCCCTTCCGAAGAGAAAAGAAAACTTTGTGGTCCGATTACGCCACCTGCTGGTGATATAGGTAAATAATAACTATGTTTTTAATATGGATTTCCGCAGGTAACAGGGAGTGTTCTCAGATAATGGCTAACGTTCTGGCAAGCTAGTTATAAGCAAACATTCTTCCAGTAACGTTATACAACGTTCGTTTAGAGTTAAATGTTCTCAAAATGTTAGCACAAAAAGGTTATTTAGTAGCCTGTATTTCATTCATGGAACTTTTTTTTATTTTTATTTTTTTTAAACATTTTAGTTGGATGTTCGTCTAATGTTTTTTTTAATGTAGCCTACTAGTTTCAGAACGTTAAGAGAACATTCAAAAGTAACTCATAATGTAATCATGTTTGCAAAACCATAAAAAGCGAATGTTCCCTTAAGGTTCGCATAACCAAATAAAAGTTTTAAATGTTCTGTGCGTTTTAAATGTTCAGAGAACATTCAGAAATAACGTTTTCATAACTTAACGGGATGAAAACTTAATGGGTATAGCAAAATGTTCTCAGAACATACTTTGGTTAGCTGGGTGTTTCAATCCTTATTACACATGTACACAAACATTAAACTAAGCTAAGATCGTGATAAGCTAGCCTAGCTACGGCATAGGCCTAAGTCATATTGAGGTTGGTTGAAAACCACTGCTATTTTGTTGAATACGAATTGTGAGCTAATGTAAATGGTGTGTTTACCACACAGTTCTTCAAGAGATTCCAGCAACAACAGAGTTAAAAACAAATGATATCCAGACAAGGTAACTTACATTCTCAGTCTTGACCTCTTATAAAATGGCAACAAACTCTGGCAAGTCAAGTGCTGTTTTGAAGTTCATGAGTGTTTGAATGTAAATCTAAAATTCTAAACTGAACTTAAGTAATCAAACTATGAGTAATCAAACTGTTATGATGTTTGTACTGTACATTAGTCTTCCCACCACTGATCTTGTATTATGAGAGCGCAGAGTGGATAGTGGAGAGATTAAGTGTCTTGGGTCAATAAATGTTCTAAATATGTTCAGGTGTTATGCACAGAAGCACAAAAACAAAACATTTAGTGTTTATAATGATTATTTCATGTGGATAAAGCCTTGTTTAGTCTGTACAATTGCAGTAATTCCAGTAATAATCGATATCTGGAAAACTGCTAACATTTAGCAGGCCCTGATGGTATCCACCCATATACTTTGAAAGTCTGTGCTGATCAGTTGTGTTCAGTTTTTCATTACATTTTTTTCTCTGTCCTTGTCTCTATCAAAAATACCTGTAATGTGGAAGACATTGTGTTCCTACTCCAAAACATGGTAATGTGGGTCGTAGTTTAAACAATTTGAGACCCATAGCTTTGACATCACATGCAATGAAATGTTATGAAAGGATTATCCTTGGTCATTTAAGCAGACAGGAGTCAGTTTTTCAAGATCCTTTACAATTTGCATACAGAGAATGTGTGGGAATAGATGATGGCATACTTTTTATGTTGCATAATATTTATAGTCATTTGGAAACAACTGCCAGTTCTGTTAAGATTATGTTTTCTCTCTCTCTCTCTCTCTCACGTTTTGGCTGATAAATTGTTGCATTTTAACTTACATAGTACAACTATTATGTGAGTATTAGATTATCTTTATGCTGACCCCCAGTATAAGGCTGGGTGATAAAATGTCTGATATAATATTGACCAAAATGGCAGTTTTATCACCTTTTCTATTTGCACTGTATACCTCGGACTATAGGCACACTCAGACTTTCTGACGATACTGCCCTTGTGGGTCTAATAAATAAAAGTAATCATGTGGACTATAGAAGAGAGGTTGAGTTATTTGTTACATGGTGTGACAAAAATTTCCTAAAATTGAATGTGAAGGAGACCAAGGAGTTGATCATTGATTTCAGAAGAAATAATGAAGAGATACTACCACTGACAATTAAAGGTCAGAAAATAGAGATTGTTCAGTCTTACAAATATCTTGGTGTCCATTTGGACAGTAAACTAAATTGGAAAAAGAACAGTAAGGCTGTTTTTAAGAAGGCACAAGATTATTCTTTTTGAGAAAGTTGAGTTCCATTGGCATTGGTAGGAAGCTTCATTATGTCTTCTATCAGGGAGTCCTGGACAGTGTTTTGCTTTATGCAGTGCTTTGCTGGGGATGTAGTATCACTGTAGATGATAAAAATAGGATTAATAAATTGATTAGAAAGGCTGGTTCGGTTATTGGTGTTATTCCTGATTCTCTTGAGGTTACTGTGGAAAGGAGAACAAGGGCAAAATTAAAAACGATCCTGTCTTCTGAAAGTCATCCACTATATGGTATTTTTAGTGGTCTTAAAAGTTAATTTAGTGAAATATTAGTGATGCCTCAGGGTAATTCAGAAGGTCTTTTATTCCCACTGCAGTTAGGTTTTTTAACGAAGTTGTGTCATTTTTTGCATGGATTAACTGTTTTGGTGTTTTTAATGTGCAATTGTCTATTTGTGTTGCTTGTAATGTGCAATGGTGATAAACCATGTATATAAATAATGAGTTTCCCCTCACGGGATTAATAAAGTTTTCTAATCTTTTTTTTCCTTTTCTAATCTTACTTTTACTTTATACTTTTATAAAATATGTCCTTGTTAACTTACCACAAACCTGGAACAGAAAATTAACTCCATATTACAGTGACCGCTGTATGACCACAAGATGGCAGAAAAATCTCACTGAATGCGAATCATCTCATTTCTCACTCATATCGGTACTACTAGTTCATGTTCTTCTATAGATATATATACAGGTGCTGGTCATATAATTAGAATATCGTGAAAAAGTTCATTTTTTTATTGTAAATTATTTTAAAAAATGAAACTTTCATATATTCTAGATTCCCTACATGTAAAGTAAAACATTTCAAAAGTTTTTTTTTTGTAAATTTGTTGATTAGAGCGTACAGCTAATGAAAGTCCAAAATCCAGTATCTCAAAATATTAGAATATTTACATTTGAGTTTCATTAAATGACCATCCCTACAGTATAAAATCCGGGTATCTTTTGTTTTTTGAAACCACACTAATGGGGAAGACTGCTGACTTGGCAATGGTCCAGGAGACAATCATTGACACCCTCCACAAAGAGAGTAAGTCACAGAAGGTCATTACTGAATGGGGTGGCTGTTTACAGAGTGAAATATCAAAGCATATTAAATGCAAAGTTGACTGGAAGGAAGAAATTGGGTAGGCAAAGGTGCACAAGCAACAGGGATGACCGCAAGCTTGACAATACTGTCAAGTAAAGCCGATTCAAACACTTGGGAGAGCTTCACAATGAGTAGAATGAAGCCGGAGTCAGCGCATCAAGAGTCACCACACTCAGACATCTTCAGGAAAAGGACTACCAAGCCACTTCTGAACCAGAGACAATGTCAGAAGCATCTTACCTGGGCTAAGGAGAAAAAGAACTGGACAGTGAACAGTGGTCGAAAGTCCTCTTTTCAGATAAAAGTAAATTTTGCATTTCATGTTGAAATCATGGTCCCAGAGTCTGAAGGAAGACTGGAGAGGCACAGAATCCAAGCTGCTTGAAGTCTAGTATGAAGTTTCTGAAGTCAATAATGATTTGGGGGGGGGCGTGACGTCTGCTGGTGTTGGTCCATTGTGTTTTATCAAGTGCAAAGTCAATGCAGCCATCTTCCAGGAGATTTTGAAGCACTTTATGCTTCCATCTGCTGACAAGCTTTATAGAGATGCTGATTTCCTTTTCCAGCAGGACTTTAGCACCTGCCCACAGTGCAAAAACCACTTCCAAGTGGTTTGCTGACCATGATATTACTGTGCTTTATTGGCCAGCCAATATGCCTGACCTGAATCTATGGGATATTTTCAAGAGAAAGATGAGAAACAGTCGATCCAACAATATACAGATGATCTGAAGGCTCAATAGTGCCTCAGCAGTGCCACAGGCTGATCACTTCCATGCCACACTTCACTGATGCAGTAATTTGTGCTAGGAGCAAGTCATTTGCTGTAATACGTCCTGCCGATCAAGTATTGAGTGCACAAAAGAACATACTTTAAAGAACTTTAACTTTTCTGTTTTGCAAATCCATTTTTTGATTGATTTTAGGAAATATTCTAATATTTTGAAATACTGGATTTTGGACTTTCATGAGCTGTACGCTCTAATCATCAAAATTAAAAAAAAAAAACTTTTGAAATGTTTTACTTTACATGTAGGGAATCTAGAATATATGAAAGTTTCATTTTTAAAAATAATTTATAATAAAAAAATGAACTTTTTGATGATATTCTAATTATATGACCAGCACCTGTATATACATCGCTGGGTAGGTTACTTACAAATTGTAGTCTGTTAATGAATACAATGATACATGTTGAAAATTGTAGTTAGTAACGAAATCCATTACATTACCCATTTTAGGCAATATAATCTGACTTTTTAATTACTTTTAGATTACTTTTGACCTTACTTTTAGCCTTAATTTATCACATAGATTTGAACAGGATACGACTGTACTATAGTGATATAACAACACAGAGGAAAAAAATATGAAAATTTATCATTAAAAAATTGAAGTGTATTAATCATTACATTATGTCAGGGTTTCCCAATGGGGTTTGTGAAGGAGCTGCAGGGAGTTCGTAAATTAATGAAAAGGTAATAATTAATTAAGCCATAAAAATGTGAAATTTTGAAATAAAAATAATCAAAATAAAACACAAAAAGGCACAAAAAAATGTTTTCTCACGGCAATTCATAGCTATGTATTTTACGAGGTGGCTACATCGTACGAATTCACAACCTCACTCGTACGAACCCCTAACCCCTATTGTCTTTAGACAAATCATATGAATTCGTACGACTTTAGCCACCTCGTAAAATACGTACGAATTGGTCGTGATATAGTGTTGCAACGTTGGCAATTCCACAAAACTAGAAGACTCTCTGAACAAATAAGCAATAGGCTGTAGAAAGGACAATTTAAAAGAGTAAGAATTTGTGAGAATCAATAAATTATGAATAATTTACTGCCATTTTGTGAATATCAAGTAATCATGTAATCAATAAAAATGTAACTAGTCTGATCATGAATATTGTTAAATGTAATATAATCTCATTACACACAGCCTATAATCTTTGGAATCTGATTACGTAATCCAGATTACATGTAATCAGTTACTTCCAGCACTGTATACGACACTTGACTTAATCCATCGGGAATTGATTGTATGGATGCTTCACATGAATTGACCGGACATTATTTTGAGTTTATTAAAACTATACCCAAACACATATCAGACAGGTATCTGACAGACAGGTTATACAGGTCATTCTTCCACACAGTCATTAACATACAGTATGACCTAGAAGGTGAATGTGATTTCACCAAGTACGACATGTTCCTGGATCAACATTTTTGTTGATCCTAGAATGTTGATTATCAAAGACAGCGTGGCACATGTCAGAAGGTGGAGTTAAACGCACAGTAAAATGTAAACACTTAAATGGGCGTTAGTGCTAAAAGGTAATGAAGGTAATTAAATAAAAGAGTGTTACATAATAGAAAGTTTGAGTAAGGCTACTGAGAAGTGAGAGGTTTGCAGCTAGGGAGGATATTAGCTCACAATATGTATACTTCAGCTAGATTATTCATCTCAGCTGTGCTGGAACAGTTTGTTTCTGCAGTTGCTTCCCTGTTTTGATGGAGGAATTTACTAAATAGGAAGTTATGAATGAAACAAAAGTCACCCCACCAATGATGGTCCAAGTAACTCAATGATATCACATTGTTATGATAAAGCCTTATTGTACTTTGTGTGCTCTTGATCCTCTCTCCCCAACAGTTTGTTAATGGCAGACTCAAGTGCCCGGTGTGAAAATAACAACAAACTTACATGCAAGTCAGCATCTGGTCCTGTCTCTGACACCTTTAAACACTCACAGGGTCAGGATGGAAAATTCATGACGGACGCAAAGAGCTGCTATGAATGTCAATGGCATGTCTGAACACTGCAGAGTTAAAATAGACAGGAAGCTGTCCATGGGACATTGAGTAATGCTCACACTGAGCATCATAAATCCTAATAGGGGTGCAATGTAGCTGCTCCTAAAACAGCGAGAGAAATGACTGGCTTACCTTATGACCCCACATGATATGTAACTGTGACATACTGTTGTTTTGAAAGGAATATAGTTCATCCTCATTACTCATGTACATTTATTTATTTTGTTTGTTTATGAAATATATTATTATTTTATTTTATTTTTTTGTGATGATTGGTATGTAGTTTAAGGAGTGGCTATTTACACCAAGTGCAAATATCCCACCTTGTTGCCGAAGGCTATTTACACTAACTCTGCCCACCATTATCTGATTGCGCCAGACAAAATTACAAAAGAAATCCAACTAGTAACAGGATCAGTGTCATGGAGAGTAAGGAAGGTGACGCTAGCTTTTAAATTGGTCGACCTAAGTTCGAATCCAACTTTTTCCAAACCCATTCTTCTCCCTTTCCCATTGCATATTATATTATATCACATATATATATATATATATATATATATATATATATATATGTGTGTGTGTGTGTGTGTGTGTGTGCGTGCTTTGATATCACATTTCAAACCCAACGGTTTTAATCATGTATGCGTTGTGTAAGAGCACACCAGTGGGTTAAAATAGTGAACTCCTAAAAAAGAAAGTTTTAAATAGTTGTATCCTAATAATGAGAAGTAAACTGCTGAATATATTTGTTAATGTTAGTTGCACTGCATGCATCATAAGCTTTTTAATTTAGTGTTCTGCAGTCATACAATAAGTTACTTGCTTTTAATCTCTTATTCCGACATATTCTACAAATTATTAGTAGATTTTTATCTTAGCAAATATCATTCTTTATAGTGGTGCACATAGAAAAGGTCTCTAAAACATGACGTGTCCCTCACCAACATGGCTATCTCAGACAGAGTACATTGTCCATCTCAGACAGTCTGAGGTCATGTTATTATGTAGAGTAAACGAACCATCAGGATCCAACATCTTGTATTTCTGACCCACAGCCACATAGACAGTTTTATTGGACTTTGAGACTATCTGCAGAGATTATTTAATAGTATGTGTACGTGGACTGTTAAACCTGCAGTGGGTGTGTTTATTTATTTGCAGTTCACGTCCGAGTGAGAATTTCAAGTGGGCAAAATGTTGATTCTGAAAGGTAATATTAGCCTATATGTGAGGAGCCCAGGCAGGTACATGAACTGACATACTGTAAGAAGAGTAGACACTGTTGAAACTTATAGTTTAACCTTGGAAAATTTAAATGCACATATTTTTCAAATAAGGATTTTTATGTGTCTGCAGATATAATGTTATGGAATCAGTCATGCAGTTGTGTCTGTCAGGGAGTAATGCATAATTTTTATTTAAAAAGTAATACATAAAATATGCATTTCTCCTTTTTGTTTTTTTGTTGGTCTTTGTTATTATTTTGAATTATTAAAAAAATCTTGCTTTAAATACACAGGTTGCTAGGTGTGATTTATTTATTTAATAAATCTCAAGTTTTGACTTGCAGAGAGTGTTTCTGCAACTTGTCTATTTCTGTTTTAATTTCTCTGTCCTGAGAACAAATGTACACGCCTATAGACTGAACATGTAATACGCATGCTGTCACCTTTTTCACAAATTCTCGTTTTTGTAGTTTAGACGATAACAGTATCGCTTTCAAAAATGCGCACTTTGAAACCCGTTTTTAAAGGTTTGCGTTTTCAGGCCCTCTAAACGCTGTTGCTGTGTAAATAAGTGGCCAAAACGCAAACAAAGTTTTCTGTTTTTAGTTGAAAACGGTGTCATGTGAATGCCTCCTAAGAAACATATGGTTTAATTTAGGAGCCATTTACAAGTTTTTGAAAATGATACCGTTATCGTCTCCCTATAAACTAGAAAAACACATGTGTGAATATTTATATCTGCAATAGAATTCAGCAGCTGATTTTGCTAAACTAGCACAATACAATAAGACGAAGGAGTCAGCTAACACGACATCTAAAAGTACCATACCTGTAATATATAGAATACATAGCCTATAAAAACACTAACGCATTCTCACCTGTGAAAGATTATCCCATTTCTTTGGGAATTTAAATCTTGGTGGTTTTACAGTCAGAATATGCACAACGTTGTGGCATCATTGATTCTTACTGTGAGTGGCGACATGAAGTGACATCGCCGACTACTGGCCTGGCATGCATACTACAGCGTTTTTCGACATTTTTGCAGATCCGTCTCTAAGTGAAAAACGCAACGGAAAAACTTTTCCATTTTCTTGTAAACGTACCTTTAGTTTATTTAGTAAATAATGTGCAGATAGGATGTTTTAGTTAGTCATTTCAAAATAAAAATATGCTAATCAGTTTTGAAAAAAAAATGTTATATGTAGCCTATATTTAAAATATAGCCTTTGCACTTTTGTGCCAGCACTGTATCTTTATTACTATTATTATTATTATTATTATTATTATTATTATTATTATTCATTTAACAGATGCTTTTATCCAGAAGCAACTTATAAATGAGGATTATCCCAATAGGCCATTTTTTTTTGTCTTTAAAAAGTACCAGTCAAAAGTTTGGACATACCTAATGAGTCATTAGCCTACTATTACTGCAGTATTTCCACATTAGAATAATAGTAAAATCTATGAAATAACATAAATGAAAATAATTTAATTATGCAGTATAAAAATAAATAAATAAATAAATAAATCAAAACTTCCTTTTAGATTCCTCTAAATAGTAGCCACCCTTTGCTTAGATAACATCTTGGCATTCTGTCAAACAACTTCATGAGCCAGTTTAGTCTTGTAGTTGACATATATGCCTTGGTGGTTAATATTCAATATAATTTAATAATTTAATACAATTCAATTCATTATTTAAAAAAAACAAAAAAAAAAAACATATACATATATAGTTACCAAAGACTGAGGGGGAAAATGAAATAATAAGTCACTTACCATAGTTGTAAATCACTCCTCTTGCTGCTACCCGAATCTCGACCGTTGAAGATCCCACAATGCCTCTGTATATTTGAAATTTACAGCAATATTCTGTAAATTTGATTCAAACTGCCACACCCCCGGAATGCATTGCAGTTTACAGCAATATTCTGTATTATTAAAATACAGCCAGCGGCTGTAAAATATTGCTGTAATTGTTACAGCAATTCATTACAGTGTAGGCACTAGTAAGCATCCCAAAATCAAATTAAAGCTGTAAGCAACGATGAAAGGGCCCTCGCACCCGGGGCCACCACCACCTGTTGGCCTTAGGAAAACAGTGAATAGTGGGTGACATGAATTTAAGTGAGTAAATACACTTGAAATATGGCAAAGTCATTTTCGACGTGCCACACTTCCTGCTGCCAACAGGTGGCACTTTGACTATTACTGAATATTGCCATGTAGATGTCTTCAGGCTAAGACTATTATCAATCATGTGAAATTTGGAGCAGATCGGACATTGTATGCCTGAGTTACAAAAACTTCCTGTTTTGTGGCATTAATTGCATACATTAGCACTTAGCCAAGTGTTGCATGATTTAACGTGTTTCTAGTATGTTTGGTACTTCATGGCATATTTAAATGTGTTTCTGAGAGTGAATTATTGTGCAAAGCATACCATTTCCTGTTGTTAGCAGGTGGCGCTATGACTAACTGAATATTGGCATAGAGGTGTCTTCAGGCCAGGACTCTTATCAAACATGTGAAGTTTGGGGCAGATCGGACATTGTATGCCTGAGTTACAACAGCTTCCTTATTCATGGCGAAACATCCGAATTTGTCAGGCCGCCACGGACATGCCCTTCAGTGAAAACTCAAGATCTTTGCAATGTAACATCGCTAAGGCCCTAAGATTAGACTGACCAAATATTATGTTGATCTGATTAAATCTCTATGAGGAGTTAATCACAGTGTAAAACATGTAATTTCCTGTTGCCCGCAGGTGACGCTATGACTGTAACTGAATATTGCATTGTAGATGTCTTCAGGTCAGGACTCTAATGAATCATGTGAAGTTTGGGGCAGATCGGACATATATACCCGGACATATATATCGGACATGTATACCCGAGTTACAACAACTTCCTGTTTCATGGTGAAACATCGAACTTTGTCAGGCCGCCACGGACACACCCTTCAGTGAAAAGTCAAGATCTTCACAATTTAACGTCTCAAAGGCCTTTAGATTAGACTGACCAAATATGACCTTGATCTGATTAAAGCTCTAGGAGGAGTTTGTTAAAGTACAACGTCTGGAAATGGCAAAAACTGCAAAAATTTTGCAGAGAAAATTCAAAATATCTCACTTCCTGTTGGGTTTACAGATTTTGCAGACTTTTTTGTAGGTATTGGGCTGTTACATCTGTCTACCGAATTTCATACCTGTGCGTGAAACGTAGCACGAATGGTGCTTAATTGAAATTTTGTAGGTGGCGCTATCGAGGCATTTTGCCACACCTAATTCTGAAACCCATATCAGACGTAAATTTTCACCTTCTGCCGCGTGTGCGAAGTTTCATGAGTTTGAGCATGTTTAGGACCTCAAAAATGCGATTCATTTCGGAGAAGAAGAATGATTGATTAGGGTCCTTGCACCACCGGTGCTCGGGCCCTAATAAAAATAAACACAAACACATACACACAAATGCTGGGTTGTTTCAACCCATGGATGGGTCAAATATGGACAAACCCAACCACATAAAAACATATACTGTCGTAAAAATGACGATTCCAAAAAGGGGTTTTCACAGCAATGCCATAGAAAAACCATTTTTGGTTCCATAAAGAACCAATTTTTCTTAGTTTGAAGAACATTTAAAAAATCTAAATAACCTTTTTCCATTATAAAGTCAGTGCTTATTTATGGAACAATGCCAATAAAAACATTTATTTTTAAGAGCGTAGGCACAATTTCTATCTACAAAACTCCTCTTTAAGCAGTAGCAAGCCTTTAGATCAAAAGGTTATGAGAAACATTCAGGTGTATCCAGACTGGTATTGTATATTACATCCTGTTTTAATTAAAAATAAATTCATACACTGTGAACCTGATAAGCTGAACTGACAAGGGTACAGAAGGTGCCTGTGCTTCAAAGCCATTGCCACAATGAGAACAATTCTCACATACTGTACACGCATGCACACACAAATAAAACCCACCCCCTTGCTTGTGACTTTCCATAACACCTGTGGCTATGTATAGAGCAGAACAGCGGTCATGTTTGACAACACACTCATGTGAGATGATGAAGGGAGATTTACAAGTATCTTTCATGACTTGCAGAAGTAAAAGCTATAGAGTTTCATTCATGAATGACCCCTCTCAACATAAAACCAGTGGGATGATGGTTACAGCAATGTCATTGCTCCACGAAACTTTGTCATGATTATAACAACAAGATACAAAAGTCCATTGTTTCTTGATGCTATAACAGAAATCCACTAAATGAGAAGGGCAGAGTCAAGGTCGGTGCTAATGTTGGGGCTTCTGGTCATGTGACAATGTTTTGCAACAAAGAAATATGGTGACAGTCATGAGGTAAAAGAGAGCAGTAAAATTTCAAGGCTCCCCATGTGAAATACCCATAAATAATCAGTTTCATGTTGGCATTTGTCCCATGTGCTTGTGCAAACGAGCAAAATGATCTCTGGACAGATTTTGAAATTTGTCATTTCGTCCCAGACAGGTAAATAATAATCAGGACTGAATCTTTCAAACAATGGCAAGCTATAGGCCTCATACAGAAACACAAAATCATCTAAAACTTATTTCATATTAAGATCATATCTTAAAGGAAATATTAACAAATCAACTTCAGATTGATAACATTATGAATTATGATTTTTAATTTTTGGAATGGTAACATTACAATAGGCTAAGGCTCTGTTAACATTAGTTATCATTAACTAACAATGAAAAACAATTCTAAAGCATTTATTAATCTTAGTTAATGTTAATTTCAACATTTAATAATATATTATTGAAATGAAAAGTTGTATCTGTTAATATTGTTTAACGGACCTCAGCTAACATGAACCAACAATGAACAGCTGTATTTTTATTAACTAAAGTTAACAAAGAGTAGCCTAATAAACACTAACAAATGTATTGCTAATGGGGCCTTATTGTACCAAACACTTATCCATTCACAACTACATCTGAATAAAAGATGAAACCCCCTATTAGACATTTTAAACATATTTTGACAATTTTCGTGAACCTAAATTTTATTTAGGCTAACATTTTACTTTCTGATTTATCTGAGCTAATCTGAACTTAATTGGAGAAATACAGCACTGCATTGCCCTATGCACTCAAGATAAAAATGTCTTCCCAAACACTACTGACTCAACCCAACAGACCCTTATCTTATCTTCTGTTGACACACATTGATTAGTGCGTGAACCTGAACTCTATATGTTGTGTATATATTTTAGGTTATGTTGGTGGACGCCCCTTTATATGTGTGAGTAAACAGTAAAGTTAGCCTACATTCTCCATGTGGCATCATGTTGTATACGTCCTACATACTTTGTCTTAAAGGTTCTTTATTGGGATTGTGTACTTTATAGTAGAAAAAGGTTCTTTAGATTAGGTTCTTTTGGTTTTGGACCCTTTATTTTTAAGAGTGTAGCCCAATGACACACATTTTCTCTGAATGCATTGCTGAATGGAAACCGCATATAAGCACAGCCTTTGATGACTGATGACTTCCTTAAGTCAAAAAAGAGTACAAATATAAAGTAGTACAAAACTTTTGTCTGAAACATAATGTAATGGTAGCTTACTATGTCCTATGCATCTCGTATTCTCGTTTCCTCAGAACATATGTTCATGCGTCAGCGTGTTGACGTCATTGTCTCCCTGGCATAGGGTGAGAAATCATACGAGGTGGAAAGGAGGGGTTTGTACTAGATGAATGACTGTTTGAAAGGGGGTGGAGTATCTCTTCAATTACTACTACACCCGGCTGATAGCCTACAAGGATCGGTAGAAACACAGGTTGATTCCAGAGAAAACGGTTTACGCGAACAGGATTGGTGTTGTTGTTGTTTTTTTTGTTTTAAATCAAGCTGCTATATTTTTTTCTTCCTTTGTCAGTATCATTCAGTAACTGGGTTCATAGGAAAGCTGTAAACGATTTTAAACGTAAATCCTCAAGAACGAGATGGCAAGAGGGGAAGGCGCAGAGCAGTACTCTAATGCCAATCTTCTGCAAAAACCCAGCCCAGATGGAATCAAATTGGCAGCAAAGGTAAGAAACTGAAAATTATGAATGCTTTCATTCAGTTATAAGTTTATTAACAGCCCATATATTTCACATTCCCGTGGTTTCTTAGTTGAACAGCCACGTAGGAGTGGCTCGTGCTGATATACGTGTCATTATCGTCAGGTTAAATTGAGCGCGCACGCCCCGTCTGCATTGCTCGCGAAACGTTGAAATTAGTACGTTGCCATTATAATCAACGATTTTCACATGAATTCTTTTACTGATTGTTGGTTATACCACTAGAGTTGTGATTTTATCACATTTCATCGCTCGTTTACATAGTAGACCGGTGTCCGAGTTTGAAATGGAAGTAGCTGGCTGAATTCACCGCTGCTGTCTGTGAGAATAGCTCAATGTGCTTTTTTGTACTGAATTGAACGGAAGTAACGTTATTTTAAATTAAACGAGGGAGGAAAAAGTAAAAAAGAAAAATGTTAAATTTTCCCTTAAACCCAATAGGTCAAATAACTGTTAAATATAGTGAAACTAATTAAGAGAGGGGGAAATATTACAATTAAATAATTTTGTCATAGAATGGTTGATTCAGATTGGCTGACAGATAAGGTCTTGATTATTGTTCTATAAGTGCAGGAGTATGCAGCTCCATACCACTTCGCCAAGTTATTTAAATGATTTCAAAACAAAAGACTGACAATAATATAAATAAAAAATTTTGAAAACTTTTTTTTTTTTTTTTTTTTTTTCTTGTCCAAAAAGTGCATAGAAACATCTCAAGCTTTCAGTGCTTTTTGAATTATTGAAAATGAATGCACACCTCCACCTTAATGCTTCATTACTACTTTGGGGTTTGCATTGACTTTCAATAATTCAGTCGTCTGTTGCCAATTATTCCTTACTTAAAACTTTAAATATAGCAATTAGTCTACCAATCAACAAGGTAAACATTTTGAGTGTGTAACACAAAGCCTTAATTAACTGACCCCATATGAATCCAAGTCTAGATTACACATGCACAAATGCCACATCATCAGAATGAATAATCCATGCAACCTTAAATTTAAACAGTCATTTGATTTTATGAGGTTGGTATTATGTGATATGACTTTACTGCTGTAAAACAGGATATGCTTTTATTGCTAATGCAGATAAGCTAAATTAGTCATATAGTTGCTGCATACCAAAAAGGCTTTCTGGTAGCTCTTAGATGATCTCTCTGTCCTTATTTTGTGTAAATGTTTAAAACGCTATAATGTAAATTGAGGCTGGCTGGTGTCTTAATAGCTTATCCTGATCATTGCAAAGACGAAGGGGAACATGACTTTTTAGAGGATGGTATCGCAGTTCCTAGAAATGAATGATTGGTATCTTGAGGAAATGTCCTGTTCAACGGCAATATTTCACTGTTTAGTGTCATTACAACACCATTGAGTGTGTTTCTACATTTTACTTGACCTTATAGCAACTTTATTTACCCCAAAACTGTGTCTCGGCATCAAAAAACGAAGGCCGCATGTGGTCCAGAATTAATGAAAGCCCCTCTCACATAACATGCCAACAAATCCTCTATTAACAGTCCTTAGTGAAGTAGAATCTTCTGCAAATAATTGTTCTCTGTTTCTACTATAGCACTGTCAGTCAGTTGGGCCTTCCATACATATGACTGTAATCCAGTGTCTTCATTGACGTTGGAGTGTTAAGATTGTCCTAGTGTCCTTTAACATAAGTTAATGGTTTTATGGGAATACTATGTGCAATAAATCCAAAGGTAGTGACTTATGGTCCGCACATTGCAACTTTAATGGTTTATTTTTGGAGGATGCATGTGACAGACACTCAGCTGTTACTGACTAATGTATTTGAAGTTACCAAACTGACTGAAAATCACACCCTCACATTACTCGATAAATTACTTAATAATTGATCCCAGTGACTACCTCTGAGTCTCTTGAAAAATGCTGATCTGCCGTGAGTTGATGTGCTGATGTTAATCGCAGAACGCTGCCTATCTCATCTGATGTTTTCAGTGGGATTTCTTGCTTGAGGGCTCATATCTTGACCCAAATATTAGAAGCTACATGGTTGTATGTGGAATGAGGTTATGTTTGGATTAGGACCAAACAGCAAGTCAAGCAGAAATGCATAGTATTAGCATAATTAATCCAGGCGCTTGTCTCAGAGTGGAAACCCTAGCCATTCAACAACTTAAGCCAAATTACAAGCGTGTCTGGCCATAGGCTCACTATTTACACCACAATTGGGTTCATTTAAATCCCAATGGAGAGACTCAGTACTATGAACTTTATTCTGCATCCCTACTATGTTTTGAATTATTTGGAGTTTTTCCTTTATGAACATCTTGTTTGTTCTTCTTTTTAAAAATAGCGTGAATCAAAAGGCCGGTTGTCGGTGTGCAACAAGCTGTGTTATGCTGTTGGAGGAGCACCATATCAGATAACAGGATGTGCAATCGGCTTCTTCCTTCAGATCTACCTGCTGGACGTTGCTTTGGTGAGTAGAGCTCTGTGTGATTGATTTTTACTTAATATCATAATCATATGGATTGATCAACTGATTTATCAAACTGTGAGTTGATACATTTTGAATTAAATTGTCTGTACTTAACATTTTCATGGCATTTTTTTGTCCCATTACTTTTTTTTTTCTTAAAACCTTTTATTTACTTTCAACAAACTATTATCTAACATAAAGTTAGCTTGAATATAACTAGTTTATTTATTTCACTGCATTCATCAAAAAAAAACAAATAGAAAACTAGGGCATAATAATATTTAGTTGACCTCCTTAAACTGACATTTTCTGAAGATGAGCTACCTTACACTGAACATTTTGTTTTTAAAATGAGGCCATATTTTGTACCTTGCATGTGTGGAAAGGGCCTCATAACAGAAGATCAGATTGACTTGTAGAATGTAGAATCTGATTGTGATCCTCAGGGGGCATTGGGTTTCTTTACAACCCCTGGTCACATAGTCCGAGACGACAAGTACAGTCACAAAGGAGGAATTGTACTGGAAAATGAATGGTTTTGCAAAGGTCTTTTATGCCATTAACTTTTGGGGGGCTACTGTAGTCTTGGCAGGCTGATTGGCCAGATTAAAGAGTCTGAATAGGATTGTTATAATAGCCTTCAGTGTTTATCATGTAACTACGGACTACAGTAGACAGGTTCCCAGTGTGAGTTCTGGTAATGTGTTTAATCCCATAATTAACAGTTATTCCTACAATGCACAATGTCAGCATGAAGCAGTTAGTCTTTTCAACATTTCAGAGTCTTCCAGCAGTTTTAGAACTGTTGTACTAGAAGTGAAGCTATAATTCCATTTGCTTGTCATGTGGTTTATGATCTCATGTGTCTCAAGGTCATTGGACAGGCCCCATGTGCTCCTCCTGAACTTTATAAGAAGTTATGGTTCACACGCTGCCTAGCTCTCTAAAGAGCTTGTAGATTTATTGTGAGAAGTCATATCTTCAGCTGATATATAGTGGTGCATATCTTTTCTTTAATACCAAGATAGATTTTTTTTTTTTTTTTTTTTCAAATAAACTATGTTAATGTAATATTACAGAGCTTTTTACTATTTAAAAATGTAAAGTTGTTCAAGGGCTGAAGTCTTTCCATGTTATTTTATTATTTTTTTATTAATCTTTCATGTTGTTATTTCACCTGTTAGTTTGAGTTATCATTTATTCCATTATAATGCCGAATAAGTTTGTGGAAAAATCTCAACCAGTGATGTGTGTTTTAAGGTGATGACATGTTGATCTTTCTCTTTTTCTCGATAGTTGGACCCATTTTATGCCTCCATCATCTTGTTTGTGGGTCGAGCGTGGGATGCTATCACGGACCCAACTGTGGGTTTTCTGGTCAGCCGGAGTCCCTGGACTAGATTTGGACGAATGATGCCCTGGTATGTCTTTCTTCACCTTAGTTTAGTTTAATTGGATTTCTCAAATGCTTTACTGTGCACGTATGTGTGAAGCCATACCTTGATGTTAAACTATGTGACACATTGAACAAGAATGAACAAGAATAAAAACTTGTTTAAATAGCATGTTGACTGTAGTAACTTTCTGCCCTTCTTGGGCAAATTAGTTTCACAATTCTACCCTCTACTAACTCAGTGGCCTCCTTTGTTGCATTTAAAATACGTCTCAAATGAATCTCTCTGGTCCGTCATTTGCTTTGTCTTCTGACCCATTTCTTTGTTGTTGTGAAATATTAGGAGGTGTAGTTTAAAAGTGAGAGAGCCAAGCGTGCCTGGTGATGTTTCTAAGTGAGAGGACGCTTGTGGGCTAAGGAAAGCCCCCTGAGCTCATGGGGGGTTTAGGGGCGTGATGGGCAGGGGGTTGGATCACCACAGTAGCTTTGCCTTTGGCCAATTTGCATTTCAGCCGACCAATCTGATTTAATCTACATCACATGCATGACTAAACCACTTTATCAGTGTCCTGACAAGAAACATTTGCCATTCAACAACACAAAATTAGTTAAATGCTTTTCTTTCTCAACTAGTGTTACAGAATTTTATTATATATGGAGGCAAATACGCTTAAGAAACCAGTATTTGGTCCCAAACTAACTACTGAGTGACCGCATAATCTAGGCTAAAATTTAACTCAACCCTGTTACTCATTTTTGTGTAGTTAAGTGTGTGCATTTCTGTTTATAATAATATTACAAGTGTAATATTACTTCTAGCAAAAACAAAATCGCAGTATTTAGACATGTCCTGAATGTTGGTAATTTGGTAACATTATCTGTAATGACATTGATGCTTATTGAGGTGTCTGCTTGTGTGGTTCTCTACACATTGAAGGCTTTCTGGGTTTGTGAAAGTCTTGTTGGGTTTACACAGAGAGGAAAAAGGGTTTGAAGCAAATTACCAAATTAAAGCTATTTTCCCAAGGTGTTCAAAAGGAAATAAGTCTAACGCTGTCTAAGATTGTACAGAATTTCACTTTCTCAGTCTTATTTTTTCATGTCGCCACGCTTCTTCAAGCCCTTAGAATTAGGAGGTCAGTCATTGTATGAGTAACTGGAAAACCACTCTGAGGAAATGCTAAGAACAGGGGGTTGGGCTGAGGAATGTGCATCTCCATTCTAACTGGACACAGGGCATGTTAAGGAATCTGGTAGGTAGCTGGTGAGAAAGTTCTGCTTTAATGAGCTCAGTTCAGTGACATTGAATCTGAGCAAGATGGTTGTATCCTCTCAGGATGGTGTCATTAGAACATCCCTTGTGACGCCCAGATCTGTGCTGTGAGACATGAGACAGGTTTGTTTGGTATAGTTAGGGGGACATGTGTGAGAAAGGAGACTTTTTTTTTTTTTTTTTTTTTTTTTTCTGCTAAGTACCCCCGTGGAGAATCATATGGACCACAAGCCTGTATAATTGAATTTTCGCAATGCTTGATCACACGCATTATTAATAGTCACAAGCATGTGAGTTAAGCTATCATAATCCTGGTTGGGAATTCATTACAAGGGTTAGTCACAGTTTCAGTGGTAAATGATGAAATGACATGAGTTGGAATACTGTAAAGAAAATGTCAATATTTGAAAACATGTAAGTCTTTAATAAACCACAAATGATTATCAGAGCACCATGAACCTAAAAAAAAAAAAAAAAGAATTATCAGGTGTAGTTCAGCAAATGGCATGAATAAAGAGACATTTGTCTCGTGTTCCAGGCTCAGGCGGAAGAAATTCCTTTTTCGTTCGTGCTGCATGCCTTGGGGGCTGGGAGATATATGCAAATTGCGGCTCATGAGTGGTCCAACCCACAACACACCACCTCTGTCATCCAATCAGAATGAAGGAAGGCAGACCAGCACTGCCTCAAAGTCTAAAGGCGGCATACAGAGCGCTGTGGGGTTATTTTAGTTCAAATGCCGGCCTTGCTGGTACAGTGAGATTTGTTACTATTTTAAACTGCTAACTAGCTGCACCTTTTTGCTTCATGTGTGCACTTGAACATTTTTTCAGTCAAGTCTTTTCTTGCTTTTTGATTTAATATTTTAATTAAATACAAATTTATTCAAGATACTCTTGAGAAATGTAAAATATATGCAGTAAATTTTCATAACATGTTTTACTAGAATTAAGAGATTGAATAATAGTATTATACTGTAATATTATTGTAAATAGCTGTCTTAAGTTTTAAGTTTTTTGTTGTTTTTAGTTCCCAAGATATTAGTCTATGCACTCTTATAACCTTCAATCCAACAAACTCAGTCCACTCTTTTGGCATATTAGGTTTTTGTATTGACAAATATTTATTTGTTTAGTGCAGGCCAAGTCTAATGTCTCATATGAATGTTGGCAGGGTGAACTTTTTATAATGTTACCTTTGATAATTATAATTTGTTTATCATTTAACCATATTTTGCTTTTAAAAAAGGCTAAAATGCTCGTTTTTGCACATGCATGATGACAATAGTATCATTGAAAACATTTGAGCTTATTTGAAATGCATATTTGTGCATCATTCTGAAGTTATTTGTGCATTAAAGGAAGTAACATACCTCAAGTATCAAAACTCACCACAGTGCCTTGCTAAACTAGAAACGTAACCCAAACAGGTTCCATGCAGAACGCAGGGTAAAAATCTGTAGAATGGCTTTAGTACTACATGTTTGAGTACTGCAGTCTAATTGGTAACTGAAAGCATTACAGAATTACCCAAAATATTTAATAAACATACAGCAAGGGGGTGGAGAGGGGGGCGGAACGTACCAACTGAATACAAACATTCACATTCTGCGTAAATCACTGTAATTCTGTGGGCTCCTATTCTATGAAGGTCTCAATAAAAACTGCCAAGTGAGGCGCCGCTTTTTCCATAAACGTTTGTTTGGAAATAATGTCAGGTTTTACTACTCGTTATGTTGAATCACTCTACCAGGAAAACAGTGTGGCACCATTCAGTTGAATGATGCTTAAATGGTATTTTACAGAAATGACAGATGCTGTAAGACCAGACCCTGTATTTCTGCCTAAGCACCCTGTTCGCTGAACAGAGACAGGAAGTTATCCAATCAGTTCTTTCATCTCTCCATGTTCAGCAGCTTGTGATAACATCATAGCTTTTAGTCATAGAAAAGAGGGAACGGAAATGACACGTGGTGCTTGACAAGTGACGTAACACCTCACTTAATGTACTTCAGCTATGTGAATTCCAAAACTGTTTGTCATGCGGAACCAGAATACCAATCCTGTAGTTTTTATTACTAATGTCATATATTTTTCACACAGGATCATTCTCTCTACCCCATTTGCTGTGCTGTGCTATTTCCTCATCTGGTACGTGCCGTCTGTTGAGCAAGGCAAGGTTGTCTGGTACCTGATCTTCTACTGCTCCTTCCAAACATTACAGACAGTGAGTAACCATTTTATACGACCATAATTTGTAGCCTGTGTGATTTTGTGTAAATTTCCTCTGACCATTTGCCATCTTCTGTTTCCCAAAAAACAGTGCTTCCATGTACCGTACTCTGCTCTTACCATGTTCATCAGCACTGAACAAAAAGAAAGGGATTCGGCCACAGCCTACCGTGAGTTTTAAAGCATCTACAGCTAGCTATGTCGTCTGTTTCCCATTTGCACAACTAATGCTAATCTGTTATCTCAGGAATGACTGTTGAGGTTTTGGGCACACTCATTGGCACTGCTGTTCAAGGTCAGATTGTGGGAATGGCTAACGCTCCCTGTATCAGTTCTGGAGAGGATCTGAACTCCACAGATCTACAGGTGACTCCCGAGGTCAACATCACCGAGCCTCATGTTTCACTAGAGCACCTGGTAAGGATTTTTTTTTTTTGGGAGGGGGGGGTTGACTATTAAAATTCTTGTTACATTGGTATTAAATGCCTGATCTCTTATGGTTCCCACAGAGAAATGCTTATATGATCGCGTCTGGTGTCATCTGCTCCATTTATGTCATCTGTGCCGTGGTCTTGTTCCTTGGTGTGAAAGAACAAAAAGGTAAGTGCTTGTACAATTGTAAAGATCCGACAGTTTCAGAAATGAATTTTTCTGCTTTTGATGTAATTAAACTTAAAAAAAAAAAAAAAAAAAAAGTCTCTAATGGCAAGGCTGCATTTATTTGGTCAGTAATATTGTGAAATATTTTTACAAATTAAAAGAAATGTTTTCTATTTTAACATGTAATTTATTCCTGTGGTGCAAAGCTGAATTTTCAGCTGCCATTACTCCAGTCTTCAGTGTCACATGATCCTTCATAAATCATTCTAAAATGCTGATTTGCTGCTCAAGAAGCATTTCTTATAATTATCAATGTTGAAAACAGTGGTGCTGCTCAATATTTTTTGGAAATCTTTGATGAATAGAAAAACTTTTAACAGTGTAAAAGACTTTACTGTCACTTTTAATCAAATTATAATGCATCCTTGCTGAATAATGCATCTTACTGACCCCAAACTTTTGAATGGTATTGTAGATTCTTTTTTAAAGACCCCATAAAATCAAAATTGAATTCTTACTTTTAAGCTTTTAGTCCATGTCTGTTAGTTGTGAGATCTTCTAATATGATAAATGTTGACAAAATTAACCTTTTGTATAGATATACACATTTAAACTTTATGAAAACCATTAATGCAGGAAATCGATTTAAAAAAAAAAAAAAAAAAAAAAAAACACACACAAACAAACCAGCCAACGTCATGGCTGTGTAACAACTGTAAAGCCTATTGGCTGTTTTTGTTTGTTTGTTTTTTAAATGGGGAATGCACCTTTCAACATATCTGGCCCAAACTTCCTGTTTCAAAATGAAATGTGTGTACTGTGCTCACCAAGCAGTCTCTTGCGCTTGATTGCAGTTGTTCCCGGGGCTTTTCTACACTGCTCAGGTTACTTTGAGTACTTTAAGCAGAGCTCAGCTGGTCCCAGGGAAATGCCAATGAATAAGCTTAGCAGGGTGATTAGCTTTCACAGCACAGAGAGGTGTCTAAATGTGGCGCATGGTAAAAGAAGGTCATTATTGGTGTTCTCCAAAGTAGTTTATTTTGAACCAAAATATTGAGCCTTAACAAGCAGGACTTTGTAGTGAGACTGTTGTGGGGAAAGACATGCACAGTCCTGACTTATCATCCCTCATTCTCATGAAAGAGTACAAGCGATTAAATAACATTCTTTTCCTAGGCGGCTTATTTTGGCAGCTGATCAACGTGTACAGGTTGTTTACACCAATTCTCTTTAGTAGGCTAACACCTGAAAAATTGGTTGGGAATAGTTAATTTACAGCAAGCTTAGTCTTGTTGATTGCATTTTTTGCGACACCATTAATTGCCATTTGTTTGATTTAGTGGCACTTTCCATCATCTCACCTTGCCTCTCTCTTCTTTTTGACAGAGACCTGCAGGGTTAGGTCTGAGCCCATGTCATTTTTCCAGGGCATTCGTATGGTAATGGGCCACGGTCCATATGCCAAACTGGTCATGGGCTTCCTCTTCACCTCTCTGGCCTTTATGGTGAGTCCTTGTGCAAATGATTTAGGTTGTGCCATGGTCATCAGCAGCCATTTTGGTTGTTTAAACAGTGACTGCCATAGACGAGCACTGTTGCATTTATCAAACTCTTTATTTGTTATGTTTTGCTAATGTGTCTTACTATGCAGCTTATGTTGTCTATACATATTTTTTGCAGTTTCTAGAGGGAAACTTTGCACTGTTCTGTAGCTACACCCTGGGCTTTAGAAACGACTTCCAAAACATCCTGCTTGTCATTATGGTAAGCATTATAAAGGGCACAGTCTTTTAAAATGTGTTTTGAATGTGCTTTTTGAATGCTAGAAGACTATAAAGACTCTATATGGTCTGTAAAGATAGAGGAGGTGCCAATGTGTAGTGATTAAAAGTGACATTTTGACTGAGAAGTGTACAAAAGGAAATTACTTAATATGGGTCTATTATGGTCTGTTATATAATGCAATTGTTATTTGCTTTATACAAGATCTATTTGGACTGTCTATCTGAACAGAATAGTATTTTCATTATTGCCATCCTAACCAACTCACAACTTGCTGTTTTACCCTCAATATCGTAGAAAAGTTGTCACTATCAGGAGTATTGGAAACCAGATTATTGTTTGAGGAAGAAAAAGATGTTCATCAAGTTATAGAGATCAAGAATGTCTTGTTCTTGTGCTTTTGTCCTTGATTGGAAGGTTCAAAACCCAGATACATCAAGAATTCATGTTCAATATGAATAGAACGAAGCATGAATAGAACGTTTTCAGGCATTGTCCTAAATATGACATACAAGACAACATTCCAGTGTTATTGTCAGAAAGATTTCTTGTCAGGAAGCATTCTTGGGAACCTGTATGAATACAAAGATATCTACTTTGTCAGATACAAAATCTCAGCTAAAGCTTTGTTTATGCACATTATCTGTCTTGCAGTGCAGTGCATTAACTGTAGCTTTTTTTAAAACCATAAAAAGTAATTTGAATAGAACTTGATGTGTTTTAAACTTAATTTTCAAGAGATTTTATCTTCTTTTTTCATCCAGCACACTCACTGAGCCAATTCTATTTACATTTCCTCCATTTTAGCTCTCTGCCACACTTGCCATCCCATTTTGGCAATGGTTCCTCACGAAATTTGGCAAGAAGACTGCTGTGTATATTGGGACTACAGTAAGTATTGGGAGTGGCACACAAACCTTTAGTTAATTAAACTTACTGAACTACAGCGTCTATCATCTAATGAATACTTTTTGATTCCAGTTACTGACTGTTTAAATTCTCTTTGCAGTCTGTGGTGCCTTTCCTGATCTCTGTAGTCTTGGTGCCAAGCAGTCTTATTGTGACGTACGTTGCATCTTTTGCTGCTGGAGTCAGCGTTGCAGCGGCCTTCCTCCTGCCCTGGTGAGCACCCTTATGATTATAAAATACTAGAGGTGTGACATGACACTTAGCTCACAAGACAAGATGAGACACGAGATTGGGTTCATGAGAACAAGATGAGATTTTTGCACCGTATTTTTAAGAAATTCTCAGTGACAAAATTAATGATTGGAAAATGGCTGGAGGTGCATTTTGAAATGTTTTAACTAATCATATATGCCATTTCAGTTCTAATTTCTGAGTATGAATTATCATATGCATTGAAAGATAACAATTTACAAGCACTCTAAAAGGTTTTGCCACAAACTCTGAAACACTGACTGGTTTCTCTCCTGTATGATTTCGCATTAGTCTCTTCAGACCTTACTGTACATGAATTGAGCTTCCAGAACTTCTGATTGAGGCTGTGTGACCTCCTAATTGAACCCCTTTCCACAAATTGAACATAGTAATAAAAACAGTATAAATAACAAAAATAAATAAGTTTTTTTTCTTAGTCTTATTAAGTGCAAACAGTAAGTGCAACCATAATCAAAGTACTCTCTCAATATTCAAAGTGCAAACCAAAACCAGGGCTAAGAGGTGGTTACAACTACACACCTGATAGGTTTGATATTGGGAGGTTTGATAATGATATTGCATGTAGTCTAATTTGCAATCATCAGGGACGCTTGCGTTTTACTTTCACTTTCGAATTCGTGATCGCACATGCTCTGTGAATAGGGAGCAGTGGTGCTGAGCGCGCATTCTACAAGATAAGACATTTATCAGACGATTAGGCTCTGTTGCGCAACGAATCCTCTGCCATGGTCTTGTCAGTCATCTTGTCTTACTCTCGTCACGCGATTAGTGAACTGTGATTTCTGCTGCACTGTGTGCAACTCTGCAGCTTGTGCTGGATGAGCAGAGCAGATGTTTACAATTAAAGCAACTGTTATCCAACTGAATGGTTTTTATTTCTATAAAAAAAGCAAAGCGACAGTGGAGGCGGTGCCGCGGTAGGCACCGTAATGTAATGTAAACTTAGCGGTGGCATATTCTATGCTAATTTCACCCTCACGCTCCATCATGGCGATATCGCGAGACAGCTGTTCGCCTCGATGAGAAATCTCGTCACATTTTAATATAGTGTCACACCCATATAAAATAAACAGTGTATGTGTACGCTTCCAAATTTGATGTACAGTATTCATGTGTTTTCCTGTGTTCAGGTCCATGCTTCCCGACGTTGTGGATGACTTTAAAGTCCAAAATCCTGAATCTCAGGGCCATGAAGCCATATTCTACTCCTTCTATGTGTTCTTCACCAAGTTTGCGTCTGGAGTCTCCTTGGGGGTCTCAACTCTTAGTCTTGAGTAAGTTTCCACAAACACATCCATGGTCTTGTACACGAAATCCTATTTGAAACCATCTACTGTAGACTTGTAAAGTTGGATTAGAGTCTGCATGATCCAATAAGCCTGGCTTTTTGTTTTACTTTTACTGTATGAGAATCAGTCTGGCCTCCTGACCTTCTTCAGATATAATGCGATTAGTACCTCTCTTATGGGTCTTTTAGCTTTGGAGACTGTGACCGCATAGGACAGTGTTTCATGTGAGATTCAGTGATCAGTCATGAGGTTGGATTTATCTGAATGAACATTAATAGCATGCTAATCTCTCGTTTCTTGCTCTTTGAAACAGTTTTGCCGGCTATGTGACGAGAGGTTGCACGCAACCCGCCGAGGTCGATTTAACCCTGAAGATCCTGGTGTCTGCTGCTCCAATAATTTTGATCATTATCGGGCTGCTAATATTCATCTCCTATCCCATTGACGAGGAAAAGCGACAAGGCAACCGCAAACTTCTTAATGAACAACGGTAAAACCACCTATTGGTTTTTTTTTTTTTTTTTTTTAAACAGTCTTCCAGTCACGTCTTGCTTAAAGAAGCTAAGCCAGCTCAACATTCTTGAAATCTTTAAATTAACATGGTACTTTTAAAACTCTAAAGCTGATTAAATAGCATTCTTGTGCTTCTTTACAATATTTTTGGCTGTGACCCATTGATTTTTACCTAACATTGTCCTGCGTGACTCTTTTTTTTCAGAGAAAATGAGATCGACTCAGAAGCAGACTCCACTGAGAACAATGTGGTTTAACAGGACATTGTGCCATTTGCGATCGGACCAACAGAGCCAAAACAAACCGAGCGGATGCTTTGAACCAACCGTGCTGCCTTCTGGCTGAAAACTTTCACCAATATCACGCCTACACAACAGCGTATCAACTTGAAACGTAGCCTTTGCCAGCTCAAGTTCAAAGTTCCTTGCCATTTCCAGTTGCAAGTGCTAATGGACGCTAGAAATGTTTCTCGGAGTTGCACAAAACCGAAGGGCGGGCTTGTGTGTTACCAGTATTTGTGCTGCTCTCTGGCATAGGATCTCAAAGCAGTGTCCAAAAACAGCCAGCTTTTGATGAGCAAACATCTATACTGCACTAAAAAAAAAATGATCTGAGGTGGGACATGTCTACCGTAAGAAGAAACTTGAAACATTTAGGAAGGTTTTTAGGTGCTAAAACCAAAAATGGATTTCAATCATGATTGAAAGGCACATTTTGGGATGAATATCTGTGAAACTGTACGCTACGCAAGTAATGTTTATATGTAATTTAATATTTATAATTACTTTTTGTGCATCTAACTGATTAAGCAAACTTGAAACCATGAGACCTAAGTGGGGTTTGATTACATCAAACCTTAGTATTGCGCACAAAGGGTTATTGTTTATTTCTTGTATTACTTTTCTCCACGCACCCCTTCTATTATGTTCCTTTTTATCTGTTTCCACTCTTTTGGGGCATACAAAGCTCTTTTAGAGGGATGCGCTGAGGGATAAACTTACAAATTTGATCCCTCTGCTTCAGATCAGAAGATTTTGTTCACTTAAGTTCTGGAAGTGTGAATGAAACGTACTGCTGACAACTGAGGCAATGAACTAGCAATGGGGTTGTATGGGGTTAAAATGTATGATCAATTGCTTCTGGTGTGAGATAAGGAAGATTATTTAAGTATTTATTACTTTTGTTTTAAATCATATGTTGATTTGATTATGTATGTTTCTCCCCTCTTCCTTAATTTAACTTGTTTAAGGGCCTCAGTCAGTAAAATAAGGGCAATTAAAATAGTTGTCACTGCTGAATGATATCTAATATGCAGTTAATTCCTATGGAAAAGCCAATCAATGTGTTTTACAGGTGATATTGCTGTTTGTTTAGCTGTTAATCTGATTTCTGGTCTGTTTACTTTGTGTCAGTGTCCTTTTGTTTGTCCATATAGAAGTTGTCTTAGAAGTACCCTAATTGTATAGTAATAATTAATGTCAGTTCTCTGCCTGTAACTTCTGTCGGTGATTTGAATGCCAAGTGTTTCCATATCATGTGATGTGATATATGTACATAGACCATATGAAAATATGGACTTTTCATTTTCTATTTGGGGAAAATGGAATTGCTTGTAAATAACATTTGTTTAAAGTGCTGTATGTTATACATATGTACATATGATGATGCACAACGGTTTTCTAACACCTGTCAATTTTGTATCGATGCATCTGTAACATTTCCTGTTCTCATTAACACCAGTTTGTGGTTAAATGTTGAGGTTTCCATATCCTGGTATCAAATTAGTTACTGTGTATAATAAATGTGCTGATGTTTGTACATAGATTTTTTTTTTTTTTTTTTTGGATGGAATTGTTATAAATGTACATGTGTGTAGTTATTTAAAAGAAATAATGTTACAAAATTTGAAAGTATGTTTGTTAATAAACTCTAATACTGAAGAATCATCATTTGCTTTTTTCTTCATGATTACACCTGACCTAAGCCCTCTTTTATAATAAAGTTTGAAAACGCATACAGAGAGATTTCTCTGTAATTTTTCAGTGTGACAATGACAATTTTATCTATTTATTTGACAAATCGTACGAATCCTCGAAATCGGCAACCTTTAAATCGCAAAATTAGATTTGTAGGTTAGGATTCTAATACTTATACAGATCCACCAAAGTGTCATTATTCCGTTATAAATTGTCAATATTGGTTATGAAAGACATGGTACTGCGTTACCTGTTACTTTTTAAAGTGCCGGTCAGTAATCCTAAAAATATTTTAATTCAAAAAAGAATGAAAAAAAAAAAAAGAAGTCATGAACGTTTATAATGTGGCTCTGTGTAGGAGCGCCCCCTGATGGAAATAACCAGCTATTTTGCAATGGATCGCAGTTCGGTGTTCTTCAGTCGATTACTCTTCCTGTTGATGAATAGCTGGACAATTGATTGTTCAGAGCTGATGCAACACTACCACATTACAAAGCGGTATTTAAAACAAAATAAATAATAATAATAATAATACATATTTAATGCATATTTAGTTAGATTTATCCACTATATTTCACAGATATATATCCAAATATTTTTATTTAAATTGATGATGCTAACTTTTAATCATTGACATGTCTGATAGGGCTTTTATTATGAAATACGTGATGAAATCTTGTTTTAACCGGAAGAGCCTGTCACCGGCACACACGTTTCTCAGCAATAACCGGTGAGCTTTTTTATTTTATTTTATATCTTTATAGCTTTTGTCGTCACTCATATTATTCACTGACATTACAAGATAATATTCAATTTTATGCCGATTGATTGTCTGCTTTGTAGTGTTTCTATCATTCTTTGAAATGGATATTAAAGAGCTCATCCTCAGCGATTCATTCATAGTGGACGTCACCTTTTTTAAGCCATGGCTAAATAACTGATCCTAGAAATATCAGTTTGGACATATGACTGACACCAGAATCACAAGTAGAGTTCATCTTCGTTATTGACCTATAAGCATGCCTATTACTTAATTTGCACAGAAGCAGCAGACATCATGGGAGAGCAGCTGAGTCCTGATGAGAAGTTCCAGCTCATCACCAGGAACCTTCAGGTAAAAATAGTAGAGAGCAGTATCTGGAATCTTCTGTTTGGTTTGAGATTCCTAATGTAGCAGTAGATTTAGATGTAATCTAAATTTAATATTCGAAGTATCATGTCAAAGGAGCATACTGAAAGAATTTCAAGGGATTTCTGTTATTGTTTTGAAGAGATTCATTTTCATTTTTACATGCACCATCAGTGGTATGGAGTCCCAAAACCTGCAGAGAAAAGTAAACCAATAAATACATATATATGTAAAAATAAATAAATAAGTAATGTACTAATAGGAAAATAAAGGAATAAATGTCTTGATAAAACAAATATAATCAATTTAATCCTGAATTTATTTTCGTATTGTTTTTCATTTGTTATTTTCTGTATTTAGTTTTCAATTTATTTTTAATTTTTTTTAACTGTTATTTATTCATTCATTTATTTTTTTAGTTTTAGTTAATACGTTTACATTTAGTTTTACATTTCTTTATGAGTTTATTTATTGTTATATTTATTTATACTCACCTTTGAGGGAGGGCAAATAAATGTATTAATAAATAAAATAGAAATAAATGTGGGAATAAATAAATATAAAAATAAACTAACATAAATAAATATGAATAAAAGTAAATAAAATAAATGAAAGAGCAAGTAAATAAATACAGAAAATAAAAAGTAATTCAAAGATAAATGTAGGATTACATTTATTTAAAAATTAATTATATTTGTTTTATCAAATAAGTCAATCAATCATTCATTCTTTCTGCAGGTTTAGTCCTTCATATCTGCTCTGTCAATTTCAACATACTGTTTCTGCCACTGTTGTTTTCTCAGGAGGTTCTTGGTGAGGAGAGGTTGAAGGAGATCCTGAAGGAGAGGGAATTGAAGGTTTACTGGGGAACAGCAACCACAGGCAAACCCCATGTGGCTTACTTTGTCCCCATGTCAAAGATCGCTGACTTCCTGAAGGCGGGCTGTGAGGTTTGTCTTTGGCGTTCTGTATTGATTCTGAATGTCAGCATATAAGCACTTATCTCTAGTGTGTTGCATTGGTGTGTATACCTATTTAGGTTTCTGTTCTATAGGTGACCATCCTCTTTGCTGATCTCCACGCCTACCTGGACAACATGAAGGCTCCCTGGGAGCTGCTGGAGCTCAGGGTGAAGTATTATGAGCAGATCATTAAGGCCATGTTGGAGAGCATTGGAGTTCCCCTTGACAAACTCAAATTTGTCAAAGGCACAGACTTTCAGCTCAGCAGGTAACCGCTCCTCTTTATTTAAATACTGTATTACGTTGGATGGTAATTGACCAAGAACATGATTTTATATATATTCCAATTATTGTACTGGTAAATGGTTTTTACAGATTAAGAAAGAATATAAAGAAAGCAAATGCAAATTACAATGTCTTTGTATGGTTGATCCATTATAGAGAATACACTCTGGATGTTTACCGACTGTCATCCATGGTCACTGAACATGATGCAAAGAAAGCAGGTGCTGAGGTGGTCAAACAGGTTGAGCATCCTCTTCTGAGTGGTCTGCTGTATCCTGGACTACAGGTATGCAGATCGTCTTTTGCTAACCTTTTTTTCTATATTTTTATTCAGAAAGGATACATTGAATTAATCATAAGTGACAGCAAAGACATTTACATTATTTTAAGTTGTTTTTTTTGTTTTCAAGAATGCTGTTCTTATAACTTTCTGTTAATCAAAGAATCCTGAAAAAAAAAAAAAAAAAAATGCACCAGAGTTTCCACAAAAAAAAGGAAAAAAAAGAAAAGAAAAATAAGAAGCACAACTGTTGAACATTAATAATACTAAGAAATATTTATTGAGCAGCAAATCAGCATATTAGAATGATTTCTGAAGGATCATGTGACACCGAAGGCTGGAGTAATCATGCTGAAAACTCAGCTTTGCCATCAGATGAATAAATTACATTTAAAATTGAAAACAGTTATTTTAAAATTGTAATAATCTTTTGCATTTTTGATTACATAAATGTACTTTTGACTAATTTGTTCTCCTATTTAAACATACATTTCATAAAGAGTAGTGGTGTTCTGTTTATTATTCTAATTTGCGGCATATTCCAGACTGTGATATTGTTTTGTTTTTTACTATTTCCATCAGGCACTGGATGAGGAGTACTTAAAAGTAGATGCTCAGTTCGGGGGTGTGGATCAGAGGAAAATATTCACATTAGCAGAGAAGGTACATTTGATGTTTTTCAAATTCACATCTATACATACGTTTTTACTTTAGTGTGCCAGTAGGAAATCTCACTGTATTATTACAATATTTACAATACTTGGAATAGAGGGTATGCACGTGATGTCACCGTCGGCCGTTATGACTGCGGTTACGCCCACTGAGTGGCACAAAGACAGCATTGGCAGTGGCAGCATTGGTTTTCAGCATGAATGCCGCGAAAATAACACAAAACACATCCAAAATGGGAAAGAGCTTTGCGATTGACTGTACAAATAGCTTTGACACAAAATCTGAGGTATATTTTTAAAGACTGCCGAAAGCTACAGAAAAAAAGAAGCAATTGGATCACTGCAATTCACAGAAACATCTGGACTCCAGGCAGAGAAACATGGATTTGCAGTTATCATTTTGTGTCAAAATGTTGGATTTTGAGGTAAAATCATACCATATATATTATATTGTTATATATTGTGTTGACAAATCATCAATTAAATACTTACCATCTTATATTCTGCATAATTGGGTGTTTTTAAATAAACACTGACAAAAACTATGCAAGTTTTAGGGCTGGACAATATGATATATATATATATATATATATATATATATATATATATATATATATATATATATATATATATATATATATATATATATATATATATAAAAACTCAGATTTAAACCTACTTATATTGTAGTTATATAAAATATTCACAGGCAGATTTGCTTTATGTATTTCCCCGGCGTCAAAATCAGGCACATATAAATGTCAGGAAACACTATTCCTGGCTGCATGTCAATATCCATGGATTAGGTTTATTTGACAAGTTGTAAGAAACACTTTCGAGCCCAACCTTTATTATAATCGTTTGTTTTACTCACGTTTTCGCAGTTTCCCCTATTAAATCCAGTCATGCAGCAGGTTCTTTTGCCACTCAGTCCAGCCGAGGGAGCGTGTTCCGGTGGGAAAGTGACGTAGATGCATACCCTCTAAATGAGTTTTTTCTTTTTTTTTTTTTCTTTTGCAGTACCTGCCCTCTCTTGGGTACACCAAACGTATCCACATGATGAACCCAATGGTGCCTGGACTGACCGGGGGAAAGATGAGCTCCTCTGAGGAGGTACGGTACCATCTACACCTTTGAAGATTCATATAATCAAAGAATCCTATCGATTTGATGGGATGGGATTGGATAGTGGCTTATGCTGTTGTATGTCGGATTGAATCAACATTCTCAAACTTTCATGTCTGATATCAGGAGTCCAAGATTGACCTGCTGGATAAGAACCAAGAGGTGAAGAAGAAGCTAAAAAAGGCATTCTGTGAGCCTGGAAATGTTGAGAATAATGGAGTTCTGTCCTTCGTCAAGCATGTGCTTTTCCCGCTGCATTCAGGTAAGCTCAGGTAAAAAAAAAATCTTTAGAAAATGTAAACATCTAGATAAGTGCTTAATTATGTGTTCTTTTTTCAGAGTTTGTGATTAAAAGAGATCCAAAGTGGGGTGGCGACAAAGTCTACACTGACTATGAGGAAGTGGAGAAGGACTTTGCTGCAGAGGTATCTGAACAGTGCTTATCTTTAATGTAAAAATGACACGTTTACATAAATTCATCATATGTTGACTCCTGCACTGCTTGTACCTGCAGGAAATCCATCCTGGTGACCTGAAGGCTTCAGTAGAGTTAGCTCTTAACAAGCTGTTGGACCCCATCAGGAAGAAGTTTGAAACCCCAGAGTTGAGGAAACTGACAACATCAGCTTACCCAGAGCCCTCTAAAAACAGTGAGTGAAAATACACAATGTCTAAAAACATTTTGGACAAAATCACTGACTCTTATGATCCCATTTAACAATAAAATACAAATTGGTGCTTCTTCAAGTACTAGAATGAGTTTTAGGAAAAGGAAGAATTTGCACATTTACACAGTTTGATTGTCATTGCTTCACAGAAGGAGGAGCGAAGGGCAACCCTAAACAAACCGCAGATGAGGAGGAGGTCATCCCATCCAGACTGGACATCAGAGTAGGCAAAGTCATCAGTGTAGAAAAGGTAAAGGCATCCAGCAATAATTTTACGATTTATTTTTCCAATAAGAAGATGTTTTAATAATCTTTTTCTTTACTTGTTAGCATCCAGATGCAGACTCGCTATATTTAGAGAAGATTGATGTGGGGGAGGAACAGCCACGGACTGTAGTGAGTGGACTGGTGGCCTACATCTCCCAGGAGCAGCTTCAGGACCGTCTTGTAGTGTTGCTTTGCAACCTAAAGCCCCAGAAGATGAGGGGGATTGAATCCCAGGCTATGCTGCTCTGTGCTTCAATGTTAGTAGGACTGATACACCTTAATTAAACTATTTCATTCAATCAGTGAAAATTTTCTTATAGTAAAAGTCATTTTGTCTTTCTAAATGTGATGGCCTTCAGTGAGGGAGAGCCCAGGAAAGTGGAGCCTTTGGATCCACCAGAAGGATCAGCACCAGGAGACCGTGTTTTTGTAGAAGGTTATGAATCTGGCAAACCAGATGATGAATTGAAACCAAAGAAAAAGGTGTTTGAGAAGTTACAGGTATGTGAGTTTTATATTTTTTTGTACTTAAACACTGATATTATGGTATCACTGTGTCTTATTCTTGGTTGTATGTTTATTTGTCTGATCTCTTCAGGTGGATCTGAAGATCTCAGGCGAGTATGTTGCACAATGGAAAGAGCAGAATCTGATGACCAAACTAGGACAGATTACCTGTAAAACACTGAAAGGTGGAAATATTAGCTAGACCGTCTTCACCATTTTTCTTAAAATCTTCAAAGCTTGAGTTTCCATGACAGCCCAATATCCTCATGACAATTACACAGTGTCAGGTGTTACTCATCATAGCCATCAAGAACTGCTAACTGACTCTGATGGAAAAACAAATGGCTTATAATGCCATTATTTAATTTCTACTGTCTCATTTAGCCATATCAACCTGTAAATGATTTAATAGCACACAATTACTGCAGCAGAATACATATGGGTATCGTCTATGCTTTACATTGCATGTATTGCCGTCCAAGATGTTTTACGCATTAAGTACTGCAGTAAATAATATCATGCTCATTTGTTTAAATGACAAATGAAGAATCTTGCAGGAGTTCATCTGTTGTCCTCAAACTCAGGTCTTCCTGTGGTGCCATTTATGGAAATAGATCACTGCTTACAATGATCAGTCTCCAGTCTGACAATTTTTAAACTATTTAAACATCAATGGAAACGGTTCAGACATGAACAATCTACATACATAAACTGTTATAGGTAAATATTTTAGGATCAGTGTAGCTTAGTTCACAAGGAAACACCTCAAATTTCATGCAATGTAACATTCAGAACTCATCTAATGTTAACCAAACTCACTGAAATAAACGATGATTCATAACCATTTTTTCTATATGTCTTGATGGAAATAATTATGGAAATGTCTTCAAAGGTACCTTTGCAGTTTTTGTCATGATCTATTGAAAAGCGATATCTAAGTATATTAAAAAACATTAAGAATTAATGCTTGATTGAAGATAATGGGAATTATATTGTAACTCATTTGTCTATTTTGCTGTACTGAAAAAAGCTTTACCAGAGAACATGAAAAGGTTTTCTGTTTGGTGATGCACTGTATTTAGTTTGATGAATGAATAGTTACACGGCATACATTAATAAGACAAACACTACATATATGGTAGTATGGGGGACAAAGACTGTATATAATGGTGAAAGTGAAAGTGAGGTGATGTGTACCCAAGTATGGTGTCCCATGCTCGGAATTTGTGCTCTGCATTTCACCCATCCAAGTGCGCACACACAGCAGTAAGTATTTAACACACACACACACACACACCCACCCACCCACCCACCCACACCCGGAGCAGTGGGCAGTCATTCTAGCTGTGGCGCCCGGGGAGCGACTGGGGGTTTATTGCCTTGCTCAAGGGCGCCTCAGTTGTGGGTAATGAGAGTGGAAGAGAGCGCTGTTCATTCACTCCCCCCACCTACGTTTCCTGCCGGTACTGAGACTCGAACCCGTGACCTTCTGGTTACAAGACTGACTCTAACCATAAGTGCCCGAAACTGCCCCAAAAATAAATAATGTTATATTTGTATGAAAAAGGAATTTAAAAACAGTCAAAACAGGGTAAATCTATAAATATCTTTTAATGCATATTTATTTTTAAAACAGTGTAGTAATTCTATTCACCCCCTTGGAAGTAAATAGCCACTAAAATATATGTATATATATTTTTACATCAAATTTAGAGGGACCATCAATCAATACTCTTACTAGTTTGCTGGTTCCAACAGAAATGCAGCATTTAGCTTACAAAGTGCTTTAATGAAAAGTAAATGGTCAGCATACTTCAGAATTCATAAAGGTAACAGACAGTTCTGTACATGTACTGTATACATATTTGCTGAAAGCTGATTGCAGTAGCACTAAAACTTTCAAAAACTGTAGTAGAATCAGCTTCTTTCATTAAAAGCTAGCAATCAATCTCTGTGCTTGAACATATTTGGATATGTCAGAAAATTATAACACAGGAGTTGACCTTTTTGCGCCAAGCAGTGATTACTACCACTAGTGACCACTAGATGTCAGTTCAATCTTGCAGTCATTAGCTTTGATAAGTCCAAAATAAACTAAAAGTAACTTTTCCAGAGCACAGAAACTCATTTAGAAAAATACTTGAAAGTTTTAATAAAGCTGTTTTATAAAATGGATTGGGGGGAAAAGCTTTTTGCATACATTTGAAGGCCATTATCAGGCTAAGGCTTTTAAGACAGTTGTGGTATCCATGGATCCTTGATCGCAATCTCACTTGGGCTTTTATCACTTGCTTTGTCCTCTTGTCTTTGCCAGACTGTGACTAAACAGTCCAATCAAAACTCAACTCATATACCATGACTCTTCAACATGCAGTGTCTGTACTTCCTGAAAAAGAAATGTAGTTATAATAATCATTTACATGGTTCCATCTGTATTTCATGCACAAATTGAAATAACCTGTGAATGCTTCCTTACTTGCTTGCTCCTGGCTGCCTAATGATTGTGCTCGCTGGCCAGCAGGATGCACTGGATCACTTTGCCCATTAACTTCAACCCTCATTATTTGTTTACTTGTCAAGATCTCTGTCTTATCCGGTGTTGCAGTCTCCATCTTGTTGGGAGGATTTGTTCCATGCACTGGTTTCTTAGCAACAGGTGGCGGCACCTTAATTGGCTTTTTTGTTCCATTTGTAATCATCGTCTTGGCTTGGTCAGAAACCTGCATTATCTCAGCTGCAAGACTCTGTCTGAGGCTTGCTTGGACCTCAGGCGAAGTAGGTGTTTCAATGATAACTTTTTTTGTGCTTTTGGAGAATATAAAACTGGCTGTAGATGCAGGGGAGCTATGTAAGTCAGAGCCGTCTGGTGTTTTAGGGGATGGCACAGGTGAACTAGCACTGCTAGCTGAGGATAAGCGTAGATTTAGCATTGCAGGTACTCCACTGGAGGACATAGCAGCTGTCTTCATACGTATAGCCTCCTGAAGACACATGGATGGGACTGTAGCTGGAGCAGGAGATGACTTAGCAGGTGAGTTGGACTTCAAAGCCAAGGATTTGCGAATGGGCTTTTGTGGTGTTGCTTGACTAGTAATACTGTGATCCTCATTTGTTGTGGTCTCAGTACTTGGTTTGCTATCATTGTTATCTTCCCCGACATTTACAGATCGTAGTCGCACCATTTGAAGCAAGGAAGGTGTGACAAGTGGAATGTTGGCATCTTCCTTTGGAATAGGTGTGCTTTTGTTGCGACACAACAGTTCTTTGCTCCGGTTGTCTTTGTTTAAAAGGCCCAGTTGCCTTCGTGAGTTAACAATAGATTGGTTTTCCACTGGAAGCGGAGGTGCAAGCAGCACATTGGAATCTGCTTGGGTATCAGGTGATGCATGCTCTGATGAATCTTCCCCTTGTACAAGTTCATCTGGTAATAAAAAGGACATTTTAGGAGAGGCTACGGTTGTGTTTTCCATGCCAACTTGGTCCACCGAGAAGTCTGAGGCGTTATTACAAGGCTTATCTTGTTGTCTATTCTCCATACCATTTTGTACAATTCTTTTTGGGAGATTGGTATGTATTTCTGAGTTTTGGTCTGGACTGCTGTTCATATCTGAGGCGTTAGATGACACCAATTCTGTATTGGCTTGCTGTTCACATGATTCTTCGTGGCAATTGACAGATATCTTTGAAAGGGGTTCATGTACGAACGAAGGAGGTGGTGGGGGGAAGTCAAGTTCATCTTGTTCCTCAAACATCAAGTCAGTAGACTCTTCCATTGGTGGTGGTGGTGGAGGCCAAGAAGACTCCAGAAGAGTCACCTGTTCCTCTGTTTCTTGCTTCTGTTCCTCTGTTTCTTGCTTCTGTCCCTCTGTTTCTTGCTTCTGTTCCTCTTCCTCTTTAGATGGTGGTATAGACACTGAAGAGGCTGACATCTTTTTAGTAGGTGGTGGAGGAGGGTGGTGTTCTGGAGGTGGAGAAGGAGGTGGAGAAATGCCATTGACATCAGGTACTTCTATACCAAGAGTTTGCATTGGTTTATGATTCAAAATGCCCTTAACATGGTCGTTTTTTTGGATCTCCTCATTGGCTTCGTCATTTTTGGGGAGAGATGTGCTCACAATTTCACCATTTGTTTTGACTTCACAGTTTGTTTGTGACAGCATACTTTGATCAACTTTGATAGTTGGTACCTTCGTTGTAGGGAGGGTTTGACTTCCTCTTTCCTTTTGGTCCTCTACAGTTTTCTCCTCTTTTAAACAAATCATCTGGTTGACCTCTGCAAGAGTTTCTGGACTTTCTAGTTCATTATGTAATGTTGAGCTTCCATTATGCCTCACATCTGGAGGTTCTGCCGATGTTTGTTCAAGCACTTGTATTGACATGGACTCATTTTGTTCTTTTACAGCTTCTTTGTTCTCCACTTGAGTCCCAGTCTTTATTTCTTCTGTTGTCTGTGTCTTTGGGACCATTTGTTCAAGGATTTGCATTGACTTTGTGTTTTGATTTTTACCTATTGATGACTTTTTTTGCTGTTTTTGAAGCTGATGTAACTTATGAGGGTTTGGACCTGGGCCACATAATAGTTCAAGTGTGCGTTTATTGTGAATCCAAGTTTCAGGGGGTGGGGGAGATGGGGCTTTTACCTTGGGTGGAGGGGGAATGTTAAAGAGTTCCCTAAGAGCAGTAGTTGGGTGTGTAGGTGTCACCTTGTTTTTCACTGTTGTAAGCGGAGGGGAGCACTTCAGTGGCTCTGATGGAGTGGTGTTGGTTTGAATGTCCTGATGCACTGTATCTGATGTGACTGAAGACAGAGATGTCATTGACGAAGAGACTGAAACCACCGGTGAGCTCTGTACACCTGCTCTCTCTGGTTTTGAAGGCTTAACTCTTCTCTTTCCAGGTGAGGAGGGACTAACCTCTTTAGGGGAATGCGTAGGTGTCCCACTTTGACTTGAGTATCCACTTGAAGGAGACAAAGTCCTATCAAATTTGTTTTCACCCGATTCTCCAGTTTTCTTTGGAGATGAGTTACTTAATCTGACATGACTTCCAGTAAATGCTTGATCAGGACTAAGTGGGCTAGATTCCACAGATGTCTGGAAATCTCTAAATGAGCTGAGCACAGAAGAATGGACAGCACTCTTCTCGTTTTTGGTGGACTGATGATCTTCTTTTGTACTGCTGAGATCTCTACCTGTTTGCTCATCATTTGGTGCCATATCTTTGAGATCTTTTATGTCTACCCGCTCCCTTGATCTTCGCTTAAGTTTTTCATGGTGCAGGGAATAGGTTCTCTGAGGTGGCGCTGGTGGTAGTTTTGTCTTCATTACAGAGAGACTACGAGAGAACGATTGGCTGTTTCTAACATTGTCCCCTGCATCACCCAACTCCTTTTGTTCTAGTCTGTGATTTGTATCTTTACTGCTTGAGCTTGTAACACTCATGTCCTTTGGGATTAAATCTGAAACTTCTTTGGTGTTGTCAGCAACAAAGGTTGGTAGACACCTTCCTTTTGAAGAGATTGTAGAGGAGTTGGAGACGACAGTCTCAGATGATTGCGAATGGCTCTTGATGGAGCTAGCGGTAAGTGGACCTTGATTTGTCCCACCTCCAGACCGTGAAGAAGCTGGGCTAGCTGATGCTAAACTGCTCTTGCTGACTGTACTGGCACTGCGCCGGCTGTGATCATGATTAATTTCAATGATATCTATTGCAGCAGGCAGAATTGCATTTGGAATAATTTTGGATAAATACGTTGCCTGTGGTGAAATAGACATAACGGGACCTTGAGGCTCATGCAGGAAAGAGGAAGTGGTCATCCCAGGCACAGCAAGAGACTTAGGCCTCTGCGTAGGGCATGCTCCTAGCCCAAGCTTTCGGTTTAACTCATCTTGATAGACAGAATGGATGTGGTTTCTTAGGAACTCCTCATCTCTTGATGTCTGAAGGACCTCAATGTTCTGCAGGTGTACACGAGCCCCTTCCTGATTTACTAAAGGGAGCTCTCCATCAATTGTTGGAATGACAACTGTGCCAGATGAATCATCTTCATCACGTTCTCTGTTTGGAAGCTGCTGCAGTATAGTTCCTCTTGCCATATCTTAAGTAGAAAAAAAGCAAAGTAATGTCATTCTTCTGTTGTTGGCAGAATAGCTGTGTAATCTCATATACTTGTCAAAGTTGCTGTTTTAAGGAATGTAATTCTCAAAAACCTGTTTTTATTTTTTATCTGATAATAACATGGTTTTACTTGCCCAATTCTTTTTGAACTTGCTGTGGTATGCCCATGATAGTCGTTCTTCTACTTCTCCTCTTGGTCTTGTCCAGTCGTTTAACTGGGTTCAAGGGCTTAAATGTAGAACCTAAAGTGGTAGATCAATCAGATATTGAAAAAAAAGATGTCATGCCATTCTCTTTAGTTGTTTTGAGAAGTAATGGCAGTAAAAAAACAACAATCTTTGATAACTTTTTTTCCACGTTTTCTCTGAACCCGTCTATTACAGGACAGATCATAACTTAATTTTGACAAATGCATTTTTTTGTCTTTGCATTGCTATACCACACATTAGAGGATAAAAGAGGTAGCATGTGCCTTATTTTAAGACCTTCTTTAAGTCAGTATTGTATACCTTGACGTGTAAGCACTGGATGCGAGGAGACTGCTGAGACAGTCGACACTGAAATGACAGATTGCTCAGCAGTGCTATCAGTCTCAAGTGATTCATCTCTTTCTTTTGAGCTTGTGTCTTCCTCTGGCTGTCAAGAAATGGAGATGATCGTTAGAAAGCAATCCGATAAAAGTTATTTATACATTTATAAATATTTATACATTTATTTATTAAATTTATACATATTTGGATATTAAAGAATGAATGAAGTCCATAAACAGGGTACAAAATCTTCTGGTTGAAAAAAACAAAGAAAGCTCTTGGTGATAATTTCCTCACTATTACAACTAAGGCTTCTTATCATAAGAGGTTTGTTGGATCTGGTACCTGAAACCTAAAAAAAATTTAATTAAAGTTTTATGACTGTGTCTTGTGGTTTTTATTGTTATATACAGTTGAGAAGGTAAAGATCTAAGAGTTGGGATAGACCAGAATTACTACTGTAGGGAGTTTAAAAACATTTATTTGTTTAAATTTAGCTACTTTTGTCTATTTAGTTTTGACTACAGAATTCTTTTTTTTTTTTTTTTTTTTTTTTTTACTTCAGAGACTTACCACAGTCTGATCATCCTGAAAGTCCACCCCATTTTTGTGCTCTGCATGGAAGAAAGACTGAGTGAGGTGCATCAGAAAACACAGCTGTATGTTAGAAGGCCAGAATGTGAGCAGTGCATCAAGGTTGTCATAGAGCAGTATGTTTTGTGTTATTGATTTGAGTATGAGGCTCACCCTCCTGTTGTAGTATCTTCAGTCCCTCCTGAGCCTCTGTATGCAGGTCTTCCAGGTACTGTGGCCTGCTCCCTTCTATGAACACATTCTCCTGGTAGTGCTGGGAAGCCGTGTAATGTACAGTCAGCTTTCTTTGTTCATCTTGCTTTTGGCCTGCTAAAAATAGAGGGAAGGGAAAGGTATTGTTATTCACATAAAAATGGATGCTGTCTTTGCCAAAAGATTCTCTTAAAAATCATAGCTGGTCTATCAAAGTTTAAGGAGAGTTTAAGGAAAGTTTAACTATTTCTTCCAAATCAAATCAAGATGATGATGCATAAGAAGCACAGTTTTGCTAGAGGCTAAAATGTCAACATCCACAAATATCCCCATCGATTATTTTTATTAATGCAGTGAGAAATTTGAAACATGACTGATTAAAGATTTCCACATCCCCATTTTGTGAATGAGGTTCAATGAAAGCCTTGAAATCTGGCTGTCAAATGATTTAACTCTGCCCATTCTTTCTCTATCCAGTAGCAACACCTGCTAATGCTGGCAGCTAATTTTATTCAGATTGTTGACAGGCATTAGCGGCACACGTTGATAGATTTCCAAAGTAGCAATGGACTTCACACTCATGCTGTGATCAGGTAATCCCTTCTGATCTTTAATTCCTTGAAATACCAGATTACCCTTTGCTTCACTGCCTCTGTTTAGCATATGGCAGCACAAGGGCCTCTGCGTTCACAGAAAATAGTTTTTTCTTTCTTTATTTAAATCTTCTATCAATTTCATTCTGAATCATTCCAGTCAAGTACTTGTTTATTACCCAACAAGACCAAGCTTGGCTGTAACTGAGATGAATCCTCCAAACAAGGCCAATGCACCTAAATTCTCAGCAATCATAACACAGCAGTTGTTCTTGGTAGCAGATACTATATAATCTGGTTTGACCCAATGAGAATATTCAGACATTTTCTAGAAAATGCTGTAGGGTGACCTAATGTTACATCTTATTGGCAAATTTATTCCTAAAACGTGCATTACTTTAATTAGTATCTGACTTGCACTGAGGCTCACTGTTAACATTACAATAGGGAGAAACGGACCTATTGTTGGACTGGGGCTCTCTTAAAGGAACAGCGAGAAGCCTCATACTCCTATATCATCTTCTTTGCGTACCTCCTAAGTGCTTTAAAGTACTGGCCATGAGGTAACCTTTTTGATGTTTCAAAAGGCATTGCAAAATGGAGTTAATGGGAGTGTTTTAGGACAGGGATTTTCCCTTAAAAGAGATCTTTTCCTCAGTCTCTTAGCTATTTATGTAGATTTCTAACTGTTCACTTGGTATCAACTTTTAAGCTTTTTGTATAGTACACCCCATGGGGGTTTCAGGTGTCCTGGCAGTGGCACTGACTACAGACATTGTGATACAACAGAGTCGAAACACACACTGGAGGCAAGTGCACTGTAAGAGTCTATTTCGCAAATTACTCCTTTTTAAAGTTAAAGGAATGTTACCATGTTCAATACAACTCGGTTTGTACTCTGTTTCCATTTCAAGTGAATTTCAGTTAACACATTTTTGAGGGTTTGTTTTACAAATGAGAATTTAACTTGGAACATTCTTTTAATTTTGTTCATTTTAAGAGTAATATACAAAAATGAACATTTACAAACAATGTCCCCTAATATAAAGTGGCTATAATATAAAAAATCAAGTGGCTCCCGACCCTGTTACCTCATGTATGAACGCCAAACGGCAAGATAATGAACTTATTCTCTTTTTACTCTGTAATAATAATCTCTGTCTATTCAGGAATATTAGTATTGAGTCTGTAAATTTATGAGCATTTCATTAACCCTTAGTGTTAAGAAGCCACCTGTTACATATATACAGAGAACCTTGCCTCCAACAACCACAATGCCAGGACAGGTATGAATCTACAACAGTGAAATATTTTTTTGTATTTACGCTTATTGTGCCATTTGTGCTTTGTATGGAAGGTTAAACTTCTGTATGTCTGAACTTAATGTTGTAACAAGTACATGCTTACAAATATCTGTTAAGTCTAGTACTCTAGATAAATTAACTAGAATAATCAAGATTCACATGGAAGAGACAATATGTAAACAGTAGCTTGAGAACAAGGAGAAATATTAATGTTTGAAGGTGAATAATCATCTATAAATTCTCGGATCTGTCAGAATTCTTGGATCAGTCTACTCACCCTTCTTCTTGAAGATTGACAACAGAGACCGAACGTTTTTACTTATAAACACAACCATGTCTATCTTGAGATAAAGGTCCAGGCGGAGATCATTGTAGTTTGAAAGTGTCTCTTACTTAAATGATAAGATATACACTCTTTCACCAAGCAGCATCATGACTAACCGTCCACTCCTGCAGACACGGACCAAGTGATGTCAACTAGCTGTCTTCCGTAAAGGATAATCAGTTCGGACACAATGAGATCTACTGTTTGCCACCAATCCTCCAGCTGCCCTGATCTTTCCCACCCCTCTTCATCTGTCCTCCCCCTCGCCCCGGCTTTTGTCAACATCTTACTGTGTGGTGTCCCCCAACGTGTTGGCTGTTTTCCCCCATTGTGCCATACACCAACTGAACTTGGGATTTGCCTTGACGGGGGAGCCTGGCTAATCTGCCACCCCTAAAATCTGCTTGGAAACATGCCACACTAAGATCAGGGCATCTGCTCTACGATTTGACCCACGGTACACATTATGAATTGTAAAAGGCATATAGATTTGATTTAATTTTTTTCACAGGGACTGTGTCTAGAATCAAACACTTCATCTAAAGTGTTAAATAGTGATTCAACTTTTTGGTGGGTATTATGATGGTTATTTAAACTTTTTAAAGGAATAGTTTACACAAAACTGAAAATTTTGATTTTAACACTGTTCCAAACCTCTAAAGCACAAAATGAGATGTTTTGAAGAAAGTTCACGCTGCTCTTTTCCATACACGGTAGTCATATTTTGACTTGCTGCTGTCAAGCTTTACATAATATAAAAGTGCATGACTCAAGCTCTATTTTCCAGGACTCCTAAAGCCATACGATAGTCGTTATTTAAAACTTGTAGGCTTCCATTTTATGAAAGAGAAGTGTTAAACAGTTTTCAAACCACCAAAAATCATATGGGTATCATAATAAAATTTTATTTTAGGGTAAACTATTTCTTCAAATGACCTTGTTTCTCCAGTGACCTTGTTGTATATCTTACACACTTTATTACAGCTTTAAAGGAGTGGTATAATGCCATTTTTCAAGATGTAAAATAAGTCTCTGATGTCCCCAGAGTGTGTATGTGAAGTTTTAGCTCAAAATACTCCACAGATAATTTTTTTATAGCAAGTTAAATTTGTCACTTTTTGAGGGTGAGCAAAAACGCTCCGTTTTGTGTGTCCCTTTAAATGCAAATGAGCTGCTTCTCCTAAGCAGAGGGCGGAGTTTCAAGAGCTGCTGTTAGTGTTAGCAGCGCGATTCGAAGACTCACTGAAAATGTCAGAAACTGTTCAGCCTTTTATGTTCAAACTGAAGTCGGACTGATGGAGAGACTCAAGAAGAAGTGACAACATGTAGAATACAACAGGACGTGTCTGAATGGTTAGTTGCTTAATTTATGTAGCTGATGTGGGATAACTTAATGTCATTGATTAGCATATTCTGACATGATAATCTATAAATCGCTCGTCTGGGAACTATTGTAAGATGCCTACAGAGCCAGAGAATATATGCTGCATGAAGATAGAACAGGTTTAGTTTAGTTTAATTACGGTTATGTTGGCATCTTGCTTTTATGACATGCTATTGCATTTGTGTTATACATTCTGTATTGCAATAAAATGGCCTCACGCCTTTGTTGCGTGTTCTCGCAAGGGTTAGTGATGTCACCCACCCGGGAAGAAGCTCGTTGTAGTCCCTACCAGCCGTTTGTTGTAGTCCTTAAACAGAGAACTCTTTAAAAGAAAATATCTCCCTTTGCTTTGAACTTTGAGCATCGTAACTTTGCAGATGTTGTTTGTGCTCTAACAGCAACTTTACACACTAACTAAAATTAAAAAAGTGAAATCATAATGAACCACCCCTTTAAGTAGCAAGACTGGAAGAATAGCTTTAGAGTAACGTACTATTTCTTTAGGCATTTGCTTCATTTAGCAGGTGTCAGAAATAGTTTTGATTATTTCAGGTTTAGAGTAACATGAGCTACTATTTGGTGTGTTTCATATACCTCTTTAGGGGGTGCAGCAGCGCTTTACCATTAAACCATTTATCGGGCGTCCCATGTCCTCACTTGCCACACTAGCTTTGGCACTAGAATAGAGACTCAAGTGGAGCTGGCTGAGAATTATGGGCGTCACTTCAAACCGAGGAAGAAAGGTCACTATTTCGGCTGGCAAACTTCCCATTCTTAGTTTATACCAATGATTTTCAATTCTCTGAACCTTTTTTATGCTTCCTAAGGTAAACCTTACTTTTAATATATCTTAATTACATTTGAACAAACCCCTTGAATGCATGAATTGGTACCTCAAATGTTTAAGAGGTGTTCTATTATGTTTCTAAGCAATTAGATTTTTTTTTTTTTTTTTTTTTTTTTTTTTTTTTAAATCCCATAGACTTTCTTATTTTCTTTTTTCAGTCTGTCATTAAGATTGCACCCAGTCTACCAACTGCCTGTTGTCCAACACATGAAATCCCATTAATATTTATCAGGGGAGCCAAAAGACACCATCTGGCACATGGTGTGAGATGAGGATTGAAGAGCATGCCTTTAAACCACCACCACCAGACCCTTGAGTTTCTTCACACTAAAGCTTTTGTGTCCCTAGATGCACAGGAAACAAATGACACTGAGGCCATTTTATGTTAAACTACAGAAGCATAACCTGAACACTTGGCTGACTTGGCTATTAGTAATTGGGTTTATATAAACACAATTAATTTGTAACGATAGACAGTGTTTAGTATTGTTCATATATTATTAGTATGTATTAATATTTTGAAATAACTTTTATATTATACTTTTATTTTTAGTAATTTTTTGTGCTTTTGTCATTTTTATAATGTAAAAATAATGTTTCATAAAGTCCACCAGGTGGTGGTACAGGATGTATCTGTTGTTTATATGTTCGCTTCATTCTGCTTAAGGAACATCTCTCCTAAAGTTTCCTAAATATGCCCAGATAATGCACAAAAGTAGAACTGACAGAGATGAGAGCCAAAACATATTACTATATATATATCACAACATGGCTGTTTGTTGCAACTCATAATAAACATAGTTGTTTTCCCGACGGATAGAGGAACATTTTTAGTTCAGAAGCTGTTGTTCTGAGTTGTCCATAAAGCAAGTAAACCTAAACTATTCTTGAACACTCTCAGATCACTGCCCTCATTTAAATCAAATGTTTTCGTGTCTGTAAAGTAAAGTAGGTACACAAGCATATTGTATAGCCAGTAGGTGTGAGTATGAGGAAACCACAATATGCTACAATATGCTTTAAATATTTATATCCACCACCCAGTGAGACTATGTGCTTATAAACGTGGTATCATGTTGGCCTGGGGCTTTCAGAGGAGGGCGTTCTCTTTAACATTCGACTTAATCTGGGATAAACACCAATATAAGGTTAATGTACCTTGCAGCTATTTAAGCTTCTATTTTCTACATTTTTCCTTGATTGCTTTTGCTTTGTGTTTGATCCCAGATAGGCTTCAACCAAACAATGTGTGTTAGCTATGTGTAATCTTCCATAAATTTGTACAAATGCCTAGAAATTAGCATTCTTTGTCACTATTATACACCCACAGAATTAGCTTGATTTATATCTGCTTGACTTTTGCCAACAAGTGCGTCATTTGTTGATTTATATTTATTGAATTCTATGTAAGCCCTGCTGTAGTTGGTAGTTTAAGCGTGACTAACAGAGTCCTGCCCCAGATATAAGACCCAAATCTTCCGTTCTGACAATGGGTTGCTTTCATAAAACTGCCTCTGTGTTGTTTTCAAGGAATCTGACCAAACGACTGAAGGAGATGATACTGTGTTAGGGCGTCTTCTCAAAGTCTCAGAAGATGATGAGGCATTTTTCCTCAGCTTTCCTCCCCTCCCCTCCTGATCATCTGGTTAATTTTAGAGCGCCCTGCAGTGTAACACCTCAAGTCATTAGCGTCAGGAAGCTAAGGACAAGTTTATTTTCTTGGCTTTGATGGAGTTCTTTATCTATCTATGTTTACAAGTCCCTTGAAACATCTATAAATCTTAAGTACAAAAAAAGAAAAACACTGTGCAAAGTAATGCTCTCCCCCTGCTTGAAAGCTTCATCAATACTTAGAGCCTGAGGGGTTGAGAAGCATGCAGGGTTTATTCTGCTGGTGTTATGATGTTTTAAGATGGCTTTCATTCTGTCAGACATAGTCATCCATACAGATGGAAGAAGATGCTCATGAGATGACGTTCTCAAGGGTATTTTCTTTTATTAAGTTTACAATGGCTACAAAAATGTTAATGGACACTTAAGGCACAGTTGAAACATATAAATATGTCACTGCATTAGATACAAAATAGCAAATCAAGTGGCTTTTGTTTTTAAGAAATACAGCACAAGTACAGTTTTTCAAGCAAAGCTTTGCATGCCACTCAATGAAATGAAATACCCAAATACTTTTTGGGCCATTGTATATTCCAAAATCACATGATTTTCAAAACATTCGCTCACAATCTCCACCCAAGACACTCAAATACACAATAAGGCACAGTGTTGAGGAAAGTTACTTTTAAAAGTAATGCATTACAATATTGCTTTACTCCCTAAAAAAGTAACTAATTGCATTACTTAGTTACTTTTTATGAAAAGTAATGCGCTACATTACTTTTGCGTTACTTTTTCTCACCTGGGCTGGGCTTGCTTGTTTGTTTTTTAATAACAACAAAAAAGTTCTATTTTTGGCAAATGTTAAGGCCCTTTCACACCAAAAGTGAAATGAATGAGCCTCGGGCTGAAGGAAATGCATATTTATGCCTGTACAGTAGAGGGCGCACCTCAAACAAACCTTTCAGCTGTGCTGCCATTCTGGATTGAAGAAGAATAGGATACAGGAGAAGGAAGTTCAACACTAATTAATAAGTATGGTTGAATTAGATCATTGAAGGTCAGCAGCAAAGACACTGGCTAATAAAGTGAGATTAAATACATAAAGTATATATGTGTAATTTAATATAGTTAATTATTACAGGTTTGCATAAAATTCTGAGATTGCGCTTCACTGTTTTTATTCATTTTGAGGAATACTGAATGTTTTGTGCAAGAGAGATGAGTAAATGCGTGTTCACATTTAGTCTAGAACTACAATAACCATCATGTTTACACAGCACACACAACAAATCTGCACTTTATTTCTCTCAACATGGGGAAAGGAGAGCTGTCAGTCAATAAATGCGAAAAAGTAACTTAGATATTTTGCTGTAAAATGAAAAAGTAATGTGTTACTTTACTAGTTACTTGAAAAAGTAATCTGCACAATATTATGTTATGACCTCAAAACATTTTTACTATAGTGCATGATTTGTAAATGAATACATTTTAACATTTGTATCACATAACCAGATCCACATGTATTGCTTTTCTGACAGTAAACTTGCTCATTGGCTCACCTGGTACAGCATTGTACTTGTGATGCGGAGCTCTCGAGTACGAGTCCCGTGAAACACGAAGTCACGATAAAAGAGCTTTGCAGAAGCAAGCTAAAATTACATGGTTGCTTCAGCAAATGCATTTTTATCTGACGTTTGCTGTTAATCCTATCGGTTAAGTAACTCGATACATTAACCTTTTAGCGCCACTCACCAGACATTTCATTTCCGGACTGCCGCGATACTTAAAAGAGCCAGCATAGTAAGACATTGCCAGACGCTCATCTGTTTTGGATAAATCTGAACTTTTAGTGCCACTCACAGAACATTTAACTTTGAACCCTGCAAGAAACAACATAATATTTTGCAGAAATGCTGCCATAGGCACATTTATGGATTCAGTTATTTTACTTGCTAATGGAACCTTGTAAATATTGTTTTGAAACAGTGTACTTTCTCTATGTGTGTGTAGTGGTACAAGACCCTGTGGTGCTTAAATGTTGTGGTGACATTAGACCATGCAAATAATAGCATCTATTGTTTCTCTTTAAGCAATAGCAGTGTTTATGTGCTCATGCCTCTGTTATTTATATCCATTCTGGATATCAGTCTGGCCACTGTTCACAGTACCTTTAAGAGGATGTGTTTAATGTAATTAAAATTAAATAATAATAATATAAATGATATAATATGTTGGGTGTTTATTTATATAAAAGTTTACAGATACAGTTTTGTGGCCTTTAGTCTGTTAGCTTTGAAGCTAGCTATATGCTAGTGTGATATATTTATAGTCTTTCTTCATTGTTCAGTGTGATCTACCCATAAACACAGCCCATCCACATGTCCTTTCTCTTATCCATCTCACCTTCCTTGACTTAGCAAGGCTTTTAACCTATTTTTAAGTCTAGTTTTTCCGGAGTTGAAAAGACTATTTGTCATTTTTCAGTGTCTGTTAGCAGAGCGTAACCCTGAGAGTCTCTCTCTCTCTTTATCATCTGATCATTCATTAGTGGCAACATCTCCTGGCAACAATCCGTTTTGACCAAAACAATGTCAATTACATTGTCACGACAAATACAGCACAAAATGATACTGCACAGATCGTTGTGCGGCTGAATCTGGATCATTCACATAATATATTTTTATACATTCAGAAGTTCAGAAAACATCCCCATAACTTGATTTTTATGAAGCAATTTCAATATCCCTGTCAGTTAAATCTAGGAGTTGGGAATGCTGTGCAATGTAATCTAAGGTTTTGCGGTCAAAACTTCCAACAAAAGGCAAAGAAAGAGACATAGAAAGTAACCAAAAACATGTAAATATTATAGCGAATATCCTTCCTGTGGTTAAATCAAACACATGCCGGATACAGAAATTCTGAGAGGGATTTGAGTTCAGTGGTATTTTTACTCTTTAACACCACAGAAGGCTGTTGTGGACAGCAATGAGTACCGTCCAAGCCTCAAAGCTTAAGCTCTTGAGTTACTCATATTCACATAAACTTTCTAACATATGAGTTCCCTCTGATTTTCAATGCATTTAAATGTTTTGATGCTTTAATTATGTCCTGAAATATATAAGTTGCATTGCTATTTTTGACCAAAAACACTATTAAACCCATTCATGTGAAAACTGTTGTTTTGCTCAATGGTAAATTATTTGCAGTTATATTCTCTTGCTATCCATGCTCATGTTATATATTCTGAAAAGCCAAGGATGCATGACCTGAGTTCAAAACTACGTAAACCTGGAGAATGTCTCTATTAACGTGTTTCAAAGAAGTGTTTCTTCCAAATCAGTGTAAGGGTGTACTCACACTAGGCACTCTGAACCGTGCCCGGGCACGCTTGACCCCCAAAGCCCAGTTCGTTTGACAAGTGTGATCGCTCTGTTCCGTGCCCAGGCGTGGTCCGTTTAGCCGGCCCTGGCCCACTTGGAAGAGGTGGGCCAGAGCGCGGTTCAGTTGGGCTCGAGCGCGGTTTGCATGCAATGTGAGCGCTAACCGCGCCCGAGCACGGAACAGATACTACTTTTGTGTGCACTACTGTCATCGTTACGATGGCAAACATCTTTATTACTACTCTGATAGTACATTTATCAATTCATGTAATTAATTCGAGTGTATTTGGGTTTCATAACAGGTCTGCTTCTCACCTTAATGATGAACAGGAATTGTATTTTGTGAGTAAAGCTGCATTCCTCCATTAACGTCTGCTGCCTTTGTAATAATCCTCTGATACGTGCAAGAGAAAATCGCTGCACGGCATAAATGATAAATCTATTAGGCAGCATCTTAGCGAAAGTGCATTTCTTCCCGTTTTCTTCTATTCAAAAAGTTGCATCGTATATGACGTAAGCGTGCTCCGGCCTGAAACGTTAAGTGCAATGTGAGTGCAGGCCATCGGGGGAGTGGGAAGGGGGGACAATCGCGCTCGGGCTCGGTTCAAGGCAACCGTGCCTAGTGTGGGTACACCCTAACTTTCTGGTTCTTTTAGTAGATTCTTTAAGTACTAAAACCCAATTATGTAGTTTACTGTTACTAAGCCTGTAGGGCTTTTATGATACATTCATTACTTCCTTTCTGTGAACAGTTGTTTTATACTGCAGCTGCACAGGTTCTTACCCCAGGTTTCACAACCATCCTTTAACCTTTGACCCCGCTGACAAAAATAGGCAGACTTGTCACATCTTGCTGAAAGTATATTTCAAACTGAAGAATGTGTGAGTGGCGCTTGTTTGCTAAGAGTTTGAGTGAACCAAGTCAAGAATACCCTTGTGAAAAAGAAAACACTTTAGTTTACGTTTAAAGAGTACATATTACGGAAATAATATACTTTCAAAGAATATACTCAAGTGTGAACTGAATGTAATGTTTTCAGACACTTGGTTGCAATTAAATAAAAATGTGTTATAGTTTCACATTAAATGATTTCATTATAGAGATACAGTTGTACCAGTTGTGTAGTTTTTGATCTAGAATCAAGGACAGGAACTATTTAATTTATTTATTATTTATTTATTTATAAAACGGTTAGTTCCTGTCCTTGATTCTGAGTTTTATTCACGATAAATTTATTTATTCCATCTAATGGCATTATAATGTAACTTCGTTGCTGTTCACGGTCACGGACTATTTTTTTCCGGGGGAAGGAAGGCTTTTAGTTAACGTTTACTTCATGAAAGTTGCTTCAATATTTGTATTGTGTGGTAACCGTTTTATAAAAGCAATTAGGTACTGGAGGCTAGTTCTGTATCGTGAACAAGTCACGGCTGAAGGGGTTGCAAGCACTCTGCTTCGCATCGTGCCTAACAATGCCCTTCAGCCGTGACTTGTTCACAATACAGCACAGCCTCTCGTACCTTATTGCTTACATATATATACTGTGTATATATATATATACTGTATATCTAGCATTGTACATTATTGTTAAGTTTAATCAAACAAAAACTCCATTCAGACTCATAGGAAGTAATAGGAAAATGAAAAACTGGCAGGAAATGGAAAATACTATGCTGCTGCTTCCAGATGATTGGAACATTTTTACTATTATTCTGATGTAAGGTTAATATGGAAGATATTTGCTACATTACTCACTAAATACACTGTGAAAATGATATCAGCATTCCATTTGTTAGATTTCATCATTTCATCATTGTTTCCTAAAACAAGACAAACCCTGTTGAATATGACCACACAAAGACACTATCCCTGGTTATAAGATGTTGAAATGACTGCAAACAATGGCAGTGGTGGTTTTTTCATCAACTGTCATCACTCCAGTTTTCCCCTCTCATTTCCATTACGCTGCTTCCAACTTGATTTTGTCACATGAATCAGAAGCTGTAAATGTGAGTTGCTCAAGTCTTGAGCTGTCTAATTTGTTAGACAGGATGGCAGGCAAAGACGCCACCTGGATTAGCGCTGTGACATGAACAGGCTGACTGAGACAACAGAAGAAGAACATCAGCATTTTAGTTGACTGAAGGTTCTGTGAAGATCATCACAATTAAGCAAGGTAACTGAATTATATCAGAAGGGCCTTAGGTAATCGTTCAGACATATTGACTTTATTAGTGACATTAGGAAATAAGTATAGAGTATCTGGAGTCTGTCATATGATATATGAACCCTGAAATAATCATATCTTGTTAAAATTTCTGGATACTGAGAATTGTCAGTCTGGTGACTCAACTTTACATGAACTCTTGAGCCTTTTTTTATCAAGCAAAATTTAATTTAAAAGAAATTACAAATTTTCAGGTAATCTCTACGTTATGGGGATACAATGTCCAGATGGCACTATCCATTTTTTGGTTCCCATGAGGAAACATTCTGAAAATGTAAAAATGAAATGAAAGTTCTATAGGTTTAGGGTTAGGGGTAGGGAATAGAATATACAGTTTGTGCAGAATAATAATCATTATGTCTATGGAAAGTCCCCATAAAACATGAAAACCCAACGTGTGTGTGTGTGTGTGTGTGTGTGTGTGTGTGTGTGTGCGCGTGTTACTTTAACAAGCTCATAATGACAAAAAGCAGTTCTGTCTATGCTAATGGACATGGTGTGATTCTGATACAGAACAGACATAGATGTTTTCTGAAAACAGACACTATGGTGTTATATAAGGACAAACAGTCAAATGTGTTTGACTGAGTTTTTCTTACTGGCATGTTGTTTACCAAACCCATATGACATCCTTTTCTTTTTGCAGAAAAAAAAAAATGAGAAAATGATTAGCAGAGTTATTAGCTGCTTTATTCAAAGCTGGCCTGTCACAATTGGTCATAACACATAATTTCACTGTATGGAAATTGGCAGCATAATCATTCTTCGAAATATCAACTTTTGTGTTCTTCAGAAAAAAAAAAGAAAGTCATACAGGTTAGGAATGACATTACACTGAAAAAAGTATTACGTTATATCTACTCCATAAAATGTTGGAAACAGAATACAAGCAATATTATTAATTAAATTCAACAAATAGAATTGATGTTAGAATTAATCAAATTAATTCCTTAAATGTCAACCATTTAAAACGAGTAAAATTTAAGTAAAGGAAATCACTGAAGGAAAGAGAAACACATGAATTAACAGAAGTTTAGATTTTACTGAAAATGTTTGGTCACCATTATGGTGATCGGTTTTTTTATGTCAGTTTGTGGTTTTTGTAATGGTGTTTGCTCATTTTTGCACATTTTAAATGGTTGACTTTTAAGGAATTAATTTGATTAATTCTAACTCAATTTGAATGTTGAATTTAATTAATAATATTGCTTGTAATCTGTTGCCACAATTTTATTGAGTAGATAGAGCGCATTACTTTTTTACAGTGAGTAAATGATGACAAAATCTTCGTTTTTTTGTGTGAACTAATTAGACGACCATTAGCTAAATTCAACTCTAACCTTCTAGTTAATTACCATGAGTGCAGGAAACGGCCATCCTGATGCAATGCAAGCTGCAGTAAACGCAGATGGAACTGAATGTAATGAATAATGCTGCTTGGACAAGTGTGGCTTCCGATGTTATATGCTGCAGAAATCTCCCATACTGCTTTAGTGATTTACTCAACTTACCTTGTGCATTAGGATAAATGCATCATAAGTACTTTACTGCAGTCTCACTGTAACACACAAGCCTCCTCTGACACATACAGCCACTGTGCCGCTATCACTGAAACATTATCCAGTCAATACAACCTGCTATCTATGGCCTTGAGAATTGCAGACCTTTACATCAGACAACTTTCAAGCCTGGTCATACGCCTCCTAAATGATAGTTTGTTTGCTAAAGAAAATGTGAATATTTAATACAATCCAATTAAAATCACCAAGGCAGAAATGCACCGAGTATAAACCTGCCCTCAAAGTGTTTATTTGAGTCTATTAGGATGAAGCAGGGGTTTTTGGCAAATGCGAGTGTGCTTTCTCACATAGAGTGAATGCTAATTCTGAACTCTTTACATTGACGTTCATAGGTAAGCAAGCTAAGCGCTGGCTAGGCTAGAGAAAACTGCAGACTTTAGCACAATGACCTACTTCATTAACAGAACTAGCATGAAAGCACTAGCAAGGCTGATGACATAGTGTCTTAGCATCAAGTGAAAAGCTGTGGACCGTTCCATTTTGAGGACTCACAATAGCGTTGTTTGACGAAGATGAAGTTGGGTCACAATCTACATTACTCATATTACTCTGCATTTCACATTTGTAAATTGTAAAAGAGTAATTCAAATGAATTTTTATGAAGGTAGTTCACCTCAAAATGAAAATTTGCCCTCTTTTTGTCACAAACCTGCATGATTTCTTTATTCTGTGAAACAAACATTTTTTTGTCCATACAGTACAATGAAAGTCAGTGGAGTCCAGTTTTGTTTTGGACCCCACTGACTTTTACTTAATGGTTAAAAACAAATGAAACATTATTCTAAATAACTTTTTTGTGTTCCACAGAGAAATTAAAGTCATACAGGTTTTATAAGTAAATACTGACAGATTTTATTTTTTTATTTTTTTAATGTTAATTATTTTTAAGGCAGGTTTCAGTGTTAAAATACTTATTTTTTTCCCCCCAGCTTCCATATTTTTTAATGCTATTTGTTGATTGAAAAGAGAACAAGTGTCGGTCAAGAAGGCTTTGGCTCCTTGCCTCTAATATGCTAAATCAATTTTTTTGTAATAGGCGGAAATGGCTTCATCAGACCGCATTATATTCAGACACAATGGCTTTGTATTGGGCCCTTTTCTATTCTGTCTGGCACTACAGGTTGACGTTGGCAGGGATTCTTGAAACAGTGTTTGGCGGGTTCTTTCAGTTGCAGCTCCAAATAATAAAGGGAATTCTCTCCTCCATGAGGAACATTGGCCAGTCTGAGAACAAATCCAATCCTGAGGTCACTGGTGTAGGTGGGATTAATTGGAGTATGCTCAAGAATCTTATTAAAATAAACATTAAAAATGTTACCAATTTCTATTCTGAGTATGAAAGAATTTCTCTCCGCTGACACAGATTATCCTGCTGTTCTGTAACTCTCTTTGGCACTGGGCTTGATTGAAGCACTTTTAACAGAAACTTCAAAGGAGGAAGGATGTGCACGCTCCTACGCTAGTCACAGAATTCAAAGGGATTAGTCGGAGTGCTGCTCGTGGGATAATGAAAAATGGAATATCTTGGCCCCCACAGCCTGTTGCAATGGAATTATTAATTACTCCATCCAACTATGCAGCTTGCAGTAACAAATAGTATAAACCTGTTGGGATTTTTCAAGACATTTTTCTTTTTTCAAAATATAGCCTATAGATACAGTACTAAGTTCATATTCAGGTCAACCTTACTGAACATAAGTAGAAAAGGTCACACAGATGCAAAAATGTGAGATGGAGGGCAGTGGAATGGGGGGAAAAAAACGCAAGGTCCTGAGGCACATTTTTTTTTAAAAAGTTGACCTTCTTTTAACTTGAGCGTCACATTTTTAGAATGCTGTGTCATGCACGAGACACTGCAGCAGAGACAGGATCCATCTAAATATTATTACAATTTAAAATAACTCTTTTCTATATTAATATATTTTTAAAATGTAACTTATTCCTGTACATGGCAAAGCTGAATTTTCAGCATCCTTACTCTGTTTTTCAGTGTCACATGATCCTTCAGAAATCATTCTAATATGCTGATTTGGTGCCCAAGTAACATTTCTTATTATTTATGTTGAAAACAGAGCTCGCCTCCCCCCATTGACTACTATAGTAGGAAAAAAAATTACTATGGTAGTCAATGGGGGCCGAGAACTGCTTGGTTACAAACATTCTTCCAAATATCTTCCTTTGTGTTCAGCAAAACAAAGAAATTGATACAGGTTTGGAACAACTTGAGGGTGAGTAAATGATGACAGAATTGTAAATTTTGGGTGAACAATCCCTTTAATCATTTTGTGTCTTATCTAGTACAAATGGAACTGAAAGATTCTGCATACGTGGAAAATCAAGATCAAAACCAAGATGTGGTTTGTATTATTTTGCTATGTAAAGGCCTGTGAGAATTGTTTTGTTTCCTGAGGCAAAGCAATCTTAATGTGAGCTGATATATTTACATGGGAACCATCAACTGCGGATCTTAACTCACTCAGAGTGATAATCAATTTTATGCCCCATTACCCCCCATGCTTTGATGCCATCCCACAGTGCGTTTGGCACTCTGGGATCACTGGTGATGACAGTTAGTGAGTATATCTGTTTATATACATTTATATGTACACTTCTAATCTCTGCCTCCCAGACATTCACATCTACATCATATTTTAACTTTTCTCAAAAACACTTTGCCTTTTTGAAATGTTAGATATGAAAGCTGTTATATTTCTAGCATTAACTTTACCTTTGATATAAGTTTACAGTACATTTTACAGTGCAAGTTACATGTTTGTGTCTTGATACATTTAGCTTTGGTAAAACTGTCCTTTTACTGCTATAAATTCAAGGCAGCATGCTTGCAAATTAGTTTGCAGTAAAAAAAAAAGATGCACATAGTCACACTTCATCTTATGACTCGACCTGCATATTGTGTAAGCATCGCAAGTTATTAAAGGAGTATGACAGAAACTTGTTTTGACTGCTAAAATGAGATTAAAAATGAGTTTGTGTGTGGAAAATCCCACACTGGGTCCTGATGAATGTTTAGTTTGGACCACACACACAGAATTTCTACTAAACAACAGGCCAGCAATGCCAGAGAGGATTTCACTCAAAACAAAAGCACACCCATTCTCCTTTCTTCTTCAACTGTAATTCTGTTTGGACTGAGATGCTTTCTTCCCTCTTTGGAGGTTACTAAAGGCCAGCATGAGGTTCTTTTTGATCAGAATGTTCAGTTTTCTGATGTGACAGGGACAGTCAGTGTGATATTTGATCAGTGAACAAGGTGAAAAATCTCAAAAATAAAGTTTCTCAACCTCTTCTCCTTCTTTTTGTGTCAAACTATGCATGAATAGTTCATATAAAAGTTATGCAAATTAAAAGTGTGTCATTTCAGTGTGTATTTCAACTTACGAGTGGCTTACGGTATGTTCACTTACAGTTATGAAATTGTTGAGTCATTGTATTGTTCGCATTGCTTTTTCCCATGCAGCTAACAATTTTGTGTTGAAAAAAGATATAAAAATGTTGCTTCCAAAAGTTCTAGGAACGTACAAAATGTCCATTTAAAATAATAATTGTAATAATAATAATGCTTTATGGATTTTGTCCCTTGGTTGTGTGAACATTAGATTAGGAAACATTAAAAGAACCTTTAAGTATTTTCATTTTCTCATTATGCAAATTAAGCACTCTATTCTATTACACTACACTGGAAGAGATTGGTGTAGGATTTACTCAATTTTCACTCAGAAATTGCAAGTAAATTTCACAAATAATTACAAAGAACAGCAAGTAACACACTGAAGTAAACATGAAATTTTGAAGCTGAAATAGTATTTTCTTGTAAAGCACTCTGGTAATCTTTGGTAACACTTGATTTCGATCCACTTTTGACATTCTACTAAATACAAAGTTCTGTCATGAATCTCTAGATGGCGCAGGCTGATCCTTAACTCAATCTGCTTGCAATCACATCATTCCACACAGCTGATTGGTTCCTGCTGTATCAGTAGCCAATAAGCTTGCTGCTCAACCTTCATATACTTGGTCAGCATTTGCTGTAGCAGTGCAGCGCACTTTCAGAAACCCTCCACCTTCCCCAGCTCCACCTGTATAGATCTGCTCCGGGTAATTCATGTATGTCATATTGTACAGCAGCAGCATGTCTTATTGCCCACAGCAGCGTGTCGTGTATGTATTGGCAGCAGCAAGTCCCAGCAGCATTTAACCTACAGCAGCAGCAGCAGCATAGCAGATCTATTCCACCAAGACCAAACATATCACCATCATATCCATTACCATGGCAAACACTCAGAGACTTGTCATGACAGAACTATAGGTAACTTTGCAACTGCATGTCAACTACCAGTCATTAGAGTATTAGTAGACTATTCTTCTAACACCAACCCTAACTCAACAGTCTACTAATACTCTAATGAGAGCTAATTGACTGTTCTGAAAACATCCTGTTCGCCAGATTTCAATGATACTTTGACAGACGTAATAAATGTGTAATAAATGCATATGAGCATCAACTGAACAAACAGAATAGTTTACAAAGTATTTGTTCAGCATACTAATACAAATGTTTGCACATTTGAACAAGTGATATCTTCTCTAATGTTCCATGCTGCACAGTAGCACTGACAGGTGCATTATCACAAGAAAGGTCTATAGCTATTCCTGCTTCCTCCTTCTGACCCTCCCCCATTCCCACTTGAACTGCAGCCTGGTTCACTGGGATAACCGATCTGTCAGAGTTATGTCCAGTGTTAATCATCATTCACGTGACCATGGAGAGAGATCTAACATATTGGATTTCTCACCATGAGACCTGCTTCCCCAGTGCATGACTTGATTCCTACAGCTCAGGCACTGATGCGATGAAGAGGACTCATTCTCCATAATCCAACATCTATCTATCAATCTCTACCATCACTAATGGCTCAAGCACCTTGGGAGTCCTCTTGCACTCGTCGGCTGAACAGTTTGCTGCACACAAGGTGGAGCTGAGCTTCAAGAACACTTATTGTCCACTAAATATTTAAACCTATACAGATCGGTGAACACACACGTATGAAACACCGCCAACCTCTCTGTTGTGCATTCTGCCCAGTCATGCATGAGGACAGAGACTGGTATGCTGGAATGCATTCAGATCCAGCTCTTCTGAATAAACGGCTCGATGAATGAGTAAAGCTATGCATGAAGACAATCCAAGGAAAAGTTCTATGTACCACGCTCAATAACAATTGCTCTATAGTCAAGTGTTAATTTTTACACTTTCAACATATGCTTTAAATGTCATCACATTCATTAATGTTTGTCAGTTTTACTCATTATAAGCAACATTACAATGAATGAGTACACTTTTTGTAATACAATGTTATGCTTTACCTATTTATTGTCCATGTTTAAGACGTTGTTACAACATGACTTACACATTCTGACTAGCATATAACTTTTTATATGCTAGTCAAATGTATATGCTAATCCAATGTATATTATTTGTGCATTTCGGCTGCTTTGTAATACAACGTTTTAGTTGTGTATATGATTAATCTAATTATGCAGGCCTACATGGAGCGTTTGAGCAAGGTAATTAACCTCCTAGCAAAACACTTTGGTTTACATTTCCAGGTTTTTCAGAAGCAGAGGTCGTCATAGTTGGGTAAACTTCTAAAGTGGTGAACACGAGACAACAGCAAATATAATTTTTGTATTCCCATTTGCTCCAATAGTAAAAGAAAAAATCCATGATACTGTTTCCAAGACTTTCCAAAAAAGCAAAAAATATAGAGATTGATTACAGCAGTCAGATGAGAGAAAGATGTCAAATTTGCCATGACTCCCTTAGTTGTTGCATTATAAACACCCTCACAGCAGTTTTAATTAGTTTTTTGTAATTTAGAACAAAGTATAACATTATAAATGTTTTTTTTTTTTTTTTTTTTATGAAAATATGAAAAACTTTACTAGATTTGTGATGTTGATAACTGTGGAAATGCATCATCACAGTATGTGAAAAGGGTCCATTGAAGTATTTTTTCATACCACGCTGAGATAGGGGACATCTTAGTATTTGGACTGCTTCCTGCACGCACAAATGACATTACTGCTAATAGGCTAATTTCCTCGTTCCATTTTCTCCACTCCGATATTTCAATGTAGGAGTCTTTGCGTCACATGAAAAGTGAGATGCCTTACTAAGCAAGTAAGGTTGGTGAAATGTTCCACTCGAGGACAGGAATCTTGTTTTTTAGTAAAGGAACAACCAAGACAAAGATGAAAGGGATATTTTTGACAGAGATTTGCTCATCTCTGTAAGCAGCAACTCTTTTTGATGTGCACTTTTGATTTCATTTTCTGTTCGGTGTCTCAGCGCTGTGGCATTCCCCTGTGATTTTAAATGACAGAGAACTGACTGTCTGCCTGCAAATACTCAAAGAACCTTGCTGATGCTGATGCACATTAGTATGAAACCTTTGGTCAAAGACCACCTCTGTTGTATGCTCTGGAAAATGAGAGGTTGCACACAACAGAAAGTCTGAACGCTTAATAACAGAGCCGTGATTGCAGGGAATTTGAGGAAAACAAGCCATGACGGACGTATGACAGGTTTACAGCATTTTCCATTTCAGTAACACTCCCAAACCTTCCCAGCCATTGAAACAACAAACGGGAACACAGGAAGACACACCTGGATCTCTTTCCCTCCCATTCTGACAAAAGCACAACATTTCTCAGGATTCCCACACTAACAGAGGTGACTTTTTACTTTAAAGTCCCACTGTAGTCAATAATTTTATCCCTTAAAGCTCATCTTTGATCACCAAAATTACATATTTAAATGTTTTTTCCTGTGAAAAAGAATTCTTAATGTCTTAAAATAGCTTGAATGTAACTCTACACTCTTGCCTCATTTAATATTCACCGATCTATGAATATGATAATTAGCCCCGCCTCCACTCACTCGCATGAGCTCAGAGATCAACTCGGTCAACTTACTGAGGTTAACGCTGTTATATGCATCGTAATATGCATCATACACCCGTCATATTGCTAAATCTACCTTATTTTTCATATCAACAGAAAAATATACTGGGATAACACTTCTTTTGAGACTCCCTTGCGTGGTCAGTTAATGATATACTAAAGCCCGCCGGCACGTTGACGTGATTGGTTACAAGGTAGTTTGTGACGTCAGAAACACCAGCGATTTCAAACCACGGGTTTGAGACTGTCTTTGGTTTACTGCAGTTTTAAAGAGAAAATACTCAGCAATGGTGTTGACTCATGAATTTGCACATGGTTTGTCTTAAAGCATGTTAAAACACCAGATAGACACATAAACAACATTAAAAACTTGATTTTCACCACAGGGGGACTTTAAGATGATGTAGTTAAGCATGTTACATTCACTTACTATAGTAATAACAGCAAATTTATACATAATTACAAGTAACTAACCCTAAACCAAACCCAAACACTAACCCTAACATACATGTAGTTAATTAACATTTCTCAGTACTTATTTGTGTAATTACACTGTAACAACGTCATCCTAAAATAAAGTGTAGCCCTAACAGAAAGCTACCAAAAGTACAGTTGTACGACCATGGTTTGTTGGAAATGTGTAGACATTAGAAATTAATGATTGAATTTTTATTTAGGTACCATCACAGTGGCATATCACATTAGTAGTCAATCAATATTGTTTTTTTTGGTGACAGATTATTAAATTTTTACCTTTGATCCCCCAATCTTAAATTTGTAGTTTACTATATGAAGTATATACACACTTTGCAACTGCAATATACAGATTTTCCTACCTGTTTTGAATTTATCCACATGTCTAAAGTGCCAGATTGACTTTACTCTGCTAGTGCGGCGACTGCTGGTAAGGTTGGCCTGGGTTTTCTTCTTGCTGTTTGAGTTCCCCATGGCACTGATCTCAGGCCCCAACAGCTTTAGACTCCTCAAGCCCACCGGAGTTCCACATATGCTTCCCTGCTCTCTCCCTCCTGCTCCCAAAGCCTTTATATTCCTCTTCCCGCTTAGCGCTCCTGCTGCCGCATCAGGGACAGAAATGTCCCACTCTCTGCTGTGCTTGTGATCCCGTGTGTGTGCAGAGCGTGTGTGTACGAGACCCTCCCTCCTCGCCTGTGTTTTTTCAGACCACACCGCTTTCAGCGATGATCAGTCACAGCTCACTCCAGCCACTTGGAATGTGAGAAAGGAGGGATATATGCTTGCTTCAGCCACTCATGCTTGTATACACACACAAACACACATTAAAGCACTCCCACATTTGTAATGGATGCAGTTTAACTATCTGTATTCACATATTTGAGTATATCCTCTATTGTCTCTCACTCTTTCCTCAGACTGTTTTATAGATCTCACCTTAAGCAGTTCATACCTCTGTTTGCACAGATGCCTGCTTTTATTTCCTTTGCCTTCATCCACTAAATCCCAATGACTCCATCCAAGAAATGTTTTCCTAACCCGTAGGTCGGTGAATCTAATGAAAGCTGTTAAGAGCTGTCAGCAGAAAAAAAAAGTAAAAAGAAATTATATTTTGCAGAAAGGAAATGAAGCTTTAGCCTAGATTGTCGGTATGTGCCATTATCTTAATGAAAGGAAAAATGGGAAATGGGATACTTAAGTTTTTGTATTTAGCATTTTTTTTCTCGGTATAGACTAGTGGGGGAGATTTAACTATTTAAATAGTATTACACTTTACCTGTATTCACTCTATGGTAGTATTTATTGTCCTGCCTTTAACTTATGATAGTATGTTTATAATTTGATTTAATTTAATTTAATATAATTAGTGATTGATCGATCGATCGATCGATCGATCGATCGATTGATTGACAAAATATCTTAATGGTCCTAAAATAGACATAATTAAACAAAAAATACATTTTGTGTACAATTTTAATACATTTGATTTTGATTTTGGAAAACTTTACCTGGATTTTCCCCAAGCACATATCAACCCCCCATTTCCCCAATCTTGACTGGTTGTGTATTGTCATGACTTAGACATCTTATATTCCTATATATGTGAAAACATACAGATGATATCTCTTGATACATTACTGCTGTAGACATGTAATTCAAGTTTACACCAGACAAAAACAACTTCTTATTCGACAGCTGCACTGTGCGGGCCTCAAACCCTCATCCCATCTCAACCACGGATATGCCAAGAACCCTGCATATTTTATCCATTATTCTTTCTTCCACCAGCATCCCTTTCTTTGTCCTATTTCTGGTGTAGTCCTCTTGTGTCACACTCTTCTTGTGTTTCCAACTTTCTCTCCCCCCAGCTTACTGTCTTTCACTCTGTCTTTTATTGTTTCTCTCTATCAGGTAACCTAATATTTCATTCCACTCTGATCTATACCAAGAATTGCATTAATGGTGGGCAGGATAAGGCCCATTTCAACTGCTCTAATTCTAACTGAGCATTTCAAAATAAACGTTTAGAAGGAAATGTACAACTAACGCATTATGCTATGAAAAAAATATGGTCTTGAAGACAGGATTATTATAGTTAACTAAAACGAAAACTAAAAAAAAAAAAAAAAAATTGTTACTTGAAATTAAAAAATACATATTAAAAAAATAAAAATGAATAAAAAGTATACAGACATATAAAAATCTAATTCCACTCCACTTTTAGACACGCACTTCCTTAAGCACTTCCCCTCGGGGGAATCCCTGCTGCCATTTTGAAGTGCGTTCCAATTCGTGAAGTGGACGAGGGAAGTTTATATGGCCAGACCCTCGCTCCCTTGATTTTGACAGAGGGAGCGAGTCTACTTCATATGTACACTTCAGACAGCTCCTTATACCACAATGCAACATCGTAAGGGAAAAAAAATGTAAATAATAAATCAACTCCATAGCGGATTCCAAGTGATCAAGGGTTTAGGACATTCCAATTCAGCCAATTGCAAGGGTTCCGCTAGTAATGGGCACTCGTGCAACGTAAGCAATGACGTACATCCAAGTCAACGAGACTGAGGGAAGTTAGCGAGGGAAGGGCATAAAAAAACAAACTGGAATGCAGCCTATATCTTAATCAGCTCCCTAGTTCAGTAGTCAGGGGACTGATCAGGGAGTCAGCCATTTTAAAGACTGTCTCAATCACAGAATCCTTCCAGGGCACTGAAACGTTCACTCCCTAAAAAGTCCCACAATGCACCGTGAAAACCAGGGAGCATCGATGCTCACTATGCTCTCTTAACAGAAGATCTGAAGTGCGAAACTTAAATCACGTGAGCCAACTCACTACACATAACTACGTGCGATAGATGTTTTTAAAAATACAAACCATTATTTTATTATATTTATGCATAAACATACACTATATTGGCAAAAGTTTTGGGACGCCTGCCTTTACGTGCACATAAACTTTCATGACATCCCATTCTTAATCTGTAGGGTTTAATATGGAGTTGCCCCACCCTTTGCAGCTATAACAGCCTCAACTCTTCTGGGAAGGCTTTCCACAAGGTTTAGGAGTGTGTTTATGGGAATTTTTGATTTTTCTTCTAGAAGCGCATTTGTGAGGTCAAGCAGTGATGTTGGTGAGAAGGCCTGGCTCGCAGTCTCTGCTCTAATTCATCCCAAAGGTGTTCTATCGGGTTGAGGTCAGGACTCTGTGCAGGCCAGTCAAGTTCCTCCACACCAAACTCACTCATCCATGTCTTTATGGACCTTGCTTTGTGCACTGGTGCACAGTCATGTTGGAACAGGAATGGGCCATTCCCAAACTGTTCCCACAAAGTTGGGAACATGAAATTGTCCAAAATGTCTTGGTATGCTGAAGCATTAAGAGTTCCTTTCACTGGAACTAAGGGGCCAAGCCCAATCCCTGAAAAACAACCCCCACACCATAATCCCCCCTCCACCAAACTTTACACTTGGCACAATGCAGTCAGGCAAGTACCGTTCTCCTGGCAACCACCAAACCCAGACTAGTGCATCGGATTGCCAGACAGAGAAGCGTGATTTGTCACTCCAGAGAACACGTCTCCAGTGGCGGCGTGCTTTACACCACTGCATCTGACGCTTTGCATTGCTCTTGGTGATGTAAGACTTGGATGCAGCTGCTCGGCCATGGAAACCCATTCCATGAAGCTCTCTATGAACTGTTCTTGAGCTAATCTGAAGGCTACATGGAGTTTGGAGGTCTATAGCTATTGACTCTGCAGAAAGTTGGCGACTTCTGCGCACTGTGCGCCTCAGCATGCGCTCTGTGATTTTACGTGGCCTACCACTTCGTGGCTGAGTTGCTGTTGTTCCCAATTGCTTCCACTTTGTTATGATACCACTAACAGTTGACCGTGGAATATTTAGTGGTGAGGAAATTTCACAAATTGACTTATTGCACAGGTGGCAACCTATCACGGTACCACGCTTGAATTTACTGAGCTTTTGAGAGCGACCCATTCTTTCACAAATGTTTGTAGAAGCAGTCTGCATAGGTGCTTGATTTTATACACCTGTGGCCATGGAAGTGATTTTAACACCTGAATTCAATGATTTAGAGGGGTGTCCCAATACTTTTGGCAATATAGTGTACATTGCTAGACAGGTAATGAACATAATCTAACATTTATAATTTATTTACGGCTGAAATGTTGCACGTATATGTAACAAGCAAAAGAATTTATCATTATGTACTCTAAATAACATTATGTCAGTAAGATATCAGCTCTGCTGTTGTTCATAATACCAGTAGTGATGTTGTTCAATAAGAACGTTGTCATGTCGTTGGAAATAGAGTCATAAGTGTCTCAATGTGTAGTGAGCCAGCGTCCTTTACTCTCCTTACCAGTGCCCGAGCTCGGGAGCTAGGGAGCTGATTGAGACACACCCTTTGTTTCTTTAGTTTTAGTTTAGTTTAGTTTATAGTGTTTAATCAGTATTACCTGTGTCTTGTCTAGTCCCTTGTTATCCTGTGTATTTATATCCCTGTGTTGTCAGTCATTGTTTTTACATATCCTGTTGTAAAGCTGTTGCATTTTCTGTTTCCTCTTTGGATTGTACTCTTCCCTGTTTGGATTATGTTTCTTATTCGTGTGGATTAATAAACTATTTCTGTGAATAGATCCTCACCTTTCCTCATCCTTGTGTAAACATAACAATCTCAGCCTCCTTGTATGATTTTTAATAACGAATGAAAAAAGCTCTATTTTTGGCAAATTTAAAGGCCCTTTAAAAGTGAAATGAGTAAGACTTCTGCTGGATTGTAGAAGAATATGACACAGGAGAAGAAAGTTCAACACTCTTCTTTTAACAATAAAATCAAAACAAAAAATTAAATGTAATTTTTTTCAATCTATTTTTGTTTATTATAGTGTAATTGGATCATCAAAGGTCAGCAGCAAAGACATTGGTTAATAAAGTGAGATTAAATACATAAAGTATTTATGTCATTTAACATATTTAATTATTGTAGGCTTGTGTAATACTCTGAGTTTGCATTTCACTGTTTTTATTCATTTTGAGGAATAATTTTGTACATTTAAAAGTAATGCGTTACTTAACTTGTTACTTGAAAGAAGTAATTTGATTACTCAAAACGATCTCACGGCAATTCGTACGTATTTTACGAGGTGGCTAATTTGCTTTTTTAGCAAAAATCGTACGAATTTGTACAAGTGAGGTTGTACGAATTCGTATGATTTTTGCTAAATCGTACTTATTATACGAGTTGCCAAATTCGTATGAATTCGTACAAATGACCTACCCCTAACCCCGCCCCTAAACCTACCCGTCACTGGGGTTTAGACAAATTTGCCACCTCATAAAATACGTACGAATTGGTCGTAAGATAGCATTGGATTACGTAACTCGCATTACCTGTAATGCGTTACCCCAACACTTGTATTAATGATACTAAAATAACACTGCTTAAAGATGAAGAACATACAGTACAAACTATGCAAATATGGTTATGGTGGCTTTTAGACAGTGTGAGGAAATTTTGTTTTCCCTGTTAATTCCTTGTTAATTAAGACGAACTTCATTTATTTATGTATTTATTTTTATTTTATGATGTATCCCTGTGTTTAAATGCAAAAATGTGTGTGTGTGTGTGTGTGTGTGTGACACAGCTGTAACTTAAGCTAAGCTTATACAGGGCTTTTTATATATATATATACACTACGTAATGATCTGGAAGAAAAGCAATGCCCAAAAGAGATTTTAGTAGGGGAACACAGTGCCTCTGGAATGTTGTTGACCTTTTCCAGGTACCAATTGGGCCTCTCCTTCCCTTGTTTCCTCCCCTCCATCCTCCTCTCACTGTAATCAAGAGTCCAGGCTTTACAAATACTGAAAGCTTTGCGAATCATTGTTAATCTAAAACAGACAGAAAACACAGGAGGCCCCAGCATAAGCAGATGCAAACATAATGGAATCCCGGGAATTACGTTATCCTCTTGTAACTTGGCAGGGGAAACACATCTTGAATCATGCAAAAGAAAAGGGTTGTAACAAAAACTATGACGACTATTTCAATCTAAGTTCAATCGCCTACCTCATACCAGATTCATGGCTTATGCATTGCAACACTCCTCTTTGAAACATTATCCATATTGCATCATTTGCTATTCACACAAACAACTGAAGCAAGGATGCTCCCACAACTGGTTCTGCCGAACGATCATCATTCCAGAAATATCAACAAAGGTACAACCGTTCAACATTACTCTTACGTCTGCCCATAGACCAGCTCCAGGTTTAAAGACATATTAAAACCAGGTTTGAATAAGACAAATACATTATATCAGTTTATAGACACTTAGATGTTGTAGTCCGAATACCGCAAGAAGCTTTCAGAGGGCATCGTCACAGACTAATGGATAATAATGCCTTATAAATCAATGCCGCCCTTATTTGGCTCCGCATTAGGCTCTTTGTACAGACACACTCCATCGTTCTTCCCATGCAGTCCAGCTCATCTGAATTCTGTTGATTCTCTAGAACCTGGGAATGTGCTCTGGAACACACTATGATATTTCAGAGGCTTGTGATCTGAAGGAAGGAATTTCAACTGACAGGAATATAATGCCCTGAAGGTGTAGTGATATTACTAGCTTCCTACCTGCCGCCTGCTTCGTTCATCATAGCTCGGAGTGACAAAAGTGTGTCAGTTGTTTTCATGTCATACTTCGGTTCCTTGTAAGAGAAACTTTCTCTCAGCTAGAAACTTGCTTTTCTCTGTTTCCTGTTTTTCACATTGTGATTGTGAATATATTAATACTGCTTTATTTATAGATCTTCGTCAAAATAGATGCCACATGCCATAGTATGACCAAAATGAGGCTGTATTAAAATACATATTAGAACATACATATTTTAGTAACACTTTACAATAAGGTTCAACTTCTTAACATTAGTTAGCTATATTAGTTAACATGAACTAACAATGAAAAAAACGGTAACACTTTATTGTCCCTATTATAAATTTTACATGTAGTTACTATATTAATAACAGTCAGTTATGCATTGTTACATGCATTAACCCTAAACCAAACCCTAACATGTAGTTAATTATTATTACTCATTACTTAACTGTATAATTACACTGTAACAAGGACACCTTAAAATAAAGTGTAACCAAAAACACTTCTAGCATTTATTAATCTTAGTTAATGTTAATTTTAACATTTACTAATACATTATTAAAACTAAAAGTTGTATCTGTTATGATTTTTTAATATACCTGAGCTGATATAAATAAACACTGAACAGCTGTATTTTTATTAACTAACCTTTACAAAGATTAATAAATATTGTAACAAATGTATTGCTCATTGTTAGTTAATGCATTAACTATTAACTAATGGGACCTTTAGTGTAAAGTGTTACCCATATTTTCATGAATAAAGAAAAATATTAAGCGTGATGTTTCTAACATGTACATTTGGCTGTAAAACCGAACAGTGAAATTAATTAAATGAAATAAGTTTGTTTCACTCAAATAATAATGAAAGTTCATTGTACTTAATAGAAAAAAGTTGTGTGAACTCAAAATTTCATTGTAGTAAGCTGAACTTAATATACTAGAGTTGAGTTGCAGCAGATTTCTAATTCCCAGCATGCTTTGCGTCAGACTGTATAAATAAATGTTGAAATTAAGTGTTATTTTGTGTGTTTTTGCACAATATTAACATAGGGAGACATAAGTTAGTGTTTAATGTTGTGTTATGTTTTATTTTTACAGGGGGTTCTGTTATGTTAGTTTTGTAGGGTTACCATTGTGGTGAAGAGTAGAGCCTGTAGTAAGGGTTGAGGATGGGATGCAAAACTTTTAAGGCCACATATACTGTATGTTGTTTGATTATATACATGCAAGTATATAATAACAAACATTTAACCAAGATCTGAATATGATGTTTGTGTAAATGAACTGTATGTAATTAACATTATGATGAGTTGGGTGAGGCTGAGAATTGTGGGATCGAAAGGATGCCGGTGATGTGATTGTTAATGAGAGACACCTGTGACACTTGTCACAAAAATGTTAAGCTCTGCTAACAAAAAGAAAAAAAAAAGAGTTTGTTTACGTAAATGTTTTGAGGTAATAAGTTTTCTCAAATGTTTTGAGTATTCTGAACTTATTGAGTTTTACAGTGTGTTGTCAGTGTACTAAGCCTAAACAAAAGATTAAAATATGATCTGGAAAATGTTTACTTAGTATTACATTTTCTGGCCACTTTTAGAGGAATGTTAGACTAGACATTTCTAATTCACAGTTATTTATCTTATATTTAAAAAATAAATTCTATAAATTAATTCTAAAGCAGTTATATAACTTTTCATCATAATATTTTAATATCATAATATTTGACAGTCCTAAAAATACATTTTGGTTTGTTTTTCCTCTCTACTTTTCTGAACCATGTAGCGCCCCCTTTTGGCCCCCTGAAACAAAATACTGGTCCACCAGCCACTGTGTGTATCACTGCACAGCAAACATAGAATTTTTTTTACAATTTGCTATTGTTTACATATCTTATAGCAGAAGAATGACTTTTTTTTTTCAGATCTTGGCCAACCGGTATTATTCATAAATATCTGAATGCTTTGATTGACCAGTCAGGATCCCAGAAATCCCTTTAATCTTAAGAGTATTCACATTTTAGCATGGCTTCTAATACCATAAATTCACCACCAGCCATCCTGCCAATATAACTGCCTACTGTTTAGAGTTAGTCATACAGTTAAAACTATTTAAATTAGTTAGCAGGGTTCATGGCTCCTGTTGTCAAGGTGAACTTTCTTTTTCTTGCACATCTAGAAAATGTAACCCCCATCTGTGCATGACTAAGCATGCGTATATGTGTGAGATCCCTTTCATATGCTTGTGTTAGACAGAAGTGTGTTCAGGTACATATTAGAACTTTACCTCATGCTTTGGTGAACTAATAACTTCCAGGCAGAAGCTGAGAGCATTTTAAATATGTATTTTGTATGAAATACTGCCAAGCCTGATGTTACAGATTAATGTAGAGTATTACACAAGTATGGTGACCAGACATCCTGGTTTTAGGCCCGTTCGCACCAAGAACGTTAACTACAGATAACTATAACTATGTTAGGATGATAATGTTCTGTTTATTATAAGAGCAATCTGCAGTTATGCCATTTGCTGCTTTAAATGCTCAAGCTCATTAACACTGGGTGGATTCTGATTGGCTGTCATGTTTTTATTGTTCATCAGCTGGAAAAAAAAAAGTGAAAGTGATTCCAACTATATCATTCCACTGTGTCATCATTGTTATGTTTGTGGTGTGGACTTGCCGATTCTCACAGAATTAGAACATATATTATGTTAAAATTATTTGATGAAATATGTCCTGAAGTGAAAGTCATTATTATACATGCAAACGTATTAATTGTGGAAACGTGTACTTTAAAAAAATGCAATTGGCAATTTAACTGCGAAAAAGGGGTAGATAGCATTTAAAGATACGACTCAAAGATATGACTATGTAAAATAATTCAAATGTACCCAAACGTTCTTGACATAGCATATGAATGCTGAGGATGGTAATGAGCGTTTTGTTCAGCACTCCCCTCTAGTGGCTGAAGGTCAACATAGCCTGGCAAGCATTGCTGGTTCATGCATTACTAGACCACTGACCAGTAACTCAAACCTGCTGTCCTCACTGTTCTCACACAATAGCAAACCCATAGTGAGAACATTTTGCTTAAAGTTAACAGTTTTCTCTTGCACAAATCTGCAATTGTTCTGGATTTGCTGGAATACTGCCATCCTGGAATGAGGGGTGAAATCCAAGCGGCATCAATCTGAATTCCATCCACCTGCATTCCAACAGATCCAACGCTTGGCAGACACACGAACAGTTTATTTGGTGCCAGCCTAAAAATGTAATTCACCTGCTCTCGGGAGGAACTGCTTGTCCTTTTCAGACGATTGTTTTAGCATTGTTTCCTCCATTTTGAATCATTCAAGGCCACTGGTCTCTACAAGTTATAAAGGAAGGAAAAGCAAATCTTAGAAGTTGCACAGCCTGAATACTCTGTATCTGTGTGTTCTTTGTTCCCTGCCTTCATTCCTAGCATGCCTGCTCACAGTGCCAGAGTTATGAAGCGGCTAGAGGAGGTAGAAGAGAATCAAGGTCAAGGTGAGATGATGAGTCATGAGCCATTATAAGAACTGAAAAGAGATTCAGCAGAATTTTATCTCTGCGTCAACCAGGTGGAAGGAGACAAATAAAACAGATGTGTGAGAGAGGTGTCAATGGAGAGCTAATTGTGGAAGAGAGCAAATTGTTGCGCTTAACAACAAAAGCAGACAGAATTCTTTCCTCATTCATGCCCTAGTATGATGTTTGTGATGACGCACAGCTTTTTGACGTGTCAAAAAGTATACTTCCTTAATGCTTCTGAAATCCAGCATGGTTAGCAGTCATTTTAACTTTCGCAAGGGTATGAACAAATTCCATCTTTTTTTTTAGGAGAGCTTTGTCTATCAGCCTATTTACTTTATTAATACACATTCTCTGTGTTATTGTGCATGATTCTTCAGTGCACATTATTCCAAATGACAATTTTTTTTTTTGTCTTGGTAATATTTCATGAAACTTGTACTACCTCTGAAATAACTTTCCTTTATTGTTATACAGTTGCACAGCAATGCAGAGTAAAACCCGTTCACACCAACACAAATGTTCGATATTAAAATTCCAACCAACTTTCACATTTAATTTGCCTGTTCAGACCAATGCGTAAAAAATGGCAGACAGGCTGAATGGAAATGCAAATTCACTCTGACAGTCGTGGCACTTATAGCAAAGCAGAAATATAGCGGTTACCCTGGATTCTTTCTCTGCTATTCACAGTCGCTTGTCAAAATAGTCTGTTCGTGAGCCCCACCAAGTCTTTGGTTGCATCTGAAATCACATACTTCCCTACTATATAGTAGATGAAAAACAGTATGTGACATTGTCTGAATTCACAGTACTTATAAAAGAGTAGACAAAATGTACACATCAGTACTTTTAAAGTAAGTACTTTCTGATTTCTGCCTGTATTTTGAGCTTAATATACTTTTTGTTATTACTTTTGGATGCTTTATTATATGCTAAATTCACAATGTATTGTGACTGTATTGAATTCACCCAAACGGATATCCATTAAATTATCTTCTTTTGTGTTGACATACTTCATACGTTTCATTTTTGGGTGAACTATGCCTTTAAAAACAAGGTAATAAAGGTTGGAGCATTAATTAATATATATAATATGAAAAAAAATCAAATATCGCCCACATTACAGAAATATATCTTAAATACATAAAATCATTTACGGATGCCGTTTTATGTCGACTTCAACTACTGTATATGTACTGCTGTCCAAAGAAAACACCGATTGACATAACGACTGGATTATTCTATCTCCAATGGTATTAATAGAACTAAAAAAAGATATACGGAGATCGAAAGGTCAATGGCCGTCTGCCATGACAACAGGAAATGTCCCCATACTGTTATCTGGCTTCACAGCAGCAAAGTGTGGGTGTGTCAGCACCCCTTGTTGAGGCTGTGTGTGTTTGTCAGACAATTGGGTGTAACCATCATAACCCAGACTGAGGTCAGAGAACTTGTTCATGACCTTGGCAGCTTCTTTTAGACTCACTTCATTCCTGCACTTTCTCTCTAGAGCTATAAACTCCCATTTCATCCATTAGCGCTATCTGAGTGTCCTTGTTTTACCACACCAACATTACGGCCACAGCTGAAATTAAACAGTCCAGCTAAGAGGTTCAGCTCTCAGATAATGTATTGAAGCTGTGTAAAATCTTATTGCAAAGGGATTAGCGACTTTTTATCCCACGATTTACCCCACTTATCTTGACTTTAAAAGAGGTGTGTGAGAAGGTTTGTGGTAATAAGAAAAAGACTTAATGCTTTCTTATGTAAATGAAAAATGCAGTGAGTGGCTGTTCATAAGCTATCAGTGAGCTGCCTGGTTGCTTTCATGCACAGGCTGGCAGACAGGTGAGAGAGTTTTTGTTGGAATAAACGGTTAAACGAATATGTCAGCAGGTGTATCAATTACTCTGAATTACATAATGAAAACTACAAACACTGAGACACATGAGATGACTTGGCTGATTGGGACTCGTAGGCAAAAGATGCACAGAAAATGTGGAAGTTTGCATTTCACAGAGTTAATATATAGAAGGAAAAGTTAATGAAAATGCACTACATTTCAAAATGATGTTTCACGGTTGCAACAAAAATATTAAGCAGCATAACTGTTTTCAACAGTGATTATAATAAGAAATGCTTCTTGAGCGGCAAATCAGCATATTAGAATGATTTCTGAAGGATCATGTGACATTGAAGACTGGAGCAATGGCTGATGAAAATTCAGCTTTGCCATCACAGGAATAAATTATATTTTAAAATATATTCAAATATTTTATATTATATGTTTTTAAATCTTACAGAGCCCAAACTCTTGAACAGTAATCAACATAAATGTATCTGTGCGTCTCATGTTTGCTGAAAAAGTGCACAGCTAAAACACAATGACAAGTTTATTATTCAGGCTGCTATTTTCTGTACTCACTTATCATCAGACTCACATGGAATCTGCAGACTTTTTCTGTGGAATTGGATTTGGATTTACATGTGGTAAAACACTTGTTGAACAGAGCCGATGATACTAGACTCTTATTGGTAGTTCAAAGCACTATCAAATTAGTTCCAAACTAATTCATTATTAAAAATGAATGCACACTTGAGTTGGTAATGCGGCCATGACACAAGGCAGAGTGCATTAATATTCAATAAATTCAGCAGTATCCTGCTACATCTCAAGATATTTTTTTCTGCACTAAAATGATTTTGTAAGTCTTCCTCACAATACTGATGACCTTGCTTATAAATAGTGCAAGCTGCTGTTACTATAATCAGAATCAGGAATTTATTTAGTGGTCATTATATAAAATATCTGATTGTGAAATGCTGAGATTGACCAATCAGAATCAAGTACTGCAGAAAGCTAATCTATTTATTAAATGATCATGCATGTGTAGAACTTTGTGAATGACAAGTTCCAATGGCAATGTTCCAATTCTGTGGAAATCTGCAGGTTTCTATTCACAGAAAACATACTTCTTAGGAAAATGTTATCATATTCCTTTATCCTGCAAGACTTTTTTTTACAGTTTTAACCCTATGTCTATCACAGTTTCCTATTCTGACCTTCTGTTCTTTAACCGTTCACTGAATTCTCTGGACAGGGAAGCGCTCGGAACATAAAAAAAAAAAAAAAAAAAAATCCATATTTAACAAGTTATGAAGTAAAATATCTAGCTTCTGCCAGATCGCCTTCCATATTGAACTTACGAAAAAATGGAACTGGCATTGCGTCAGTTAAGCTTTTTCCGTAAGTTGAATAGGGAAGGCGTAGGACAGAGCGTAAGCTTTTTGAACTGGGAGAGGTCCAATGACAAGTTCCAATGACAAGTTCCAATGACAATGTTCAAATTCTGTGGAAATCTGCAGTTTTCTGTGGAAATCTGTGTTTACAGATTCGGTGGAGGCAAAATCACATCTTCTCAGAAAAACTAAACATACTTCTTAAGAAAATGTCATCATTCCTTCATCCTGAAAGACTTTTTTATACAGTTTTAAGCCTATGTCTATCACTGAATTTTCTGAATTATCTGGGCAGGGAAGCGCTCGGAACATTAAATTGCTGTCTTTTGTCACTTTGTTCTTTCGTGTTTCTGTGACGTGCGCTGGGACGTATATCAGTGTCTCCAAACGCCATTAAACATTCACATGTTCTTTATTTCACAGCTATTACAGTAGGCTCATGTTTCATTCAACCCTTCTCTGACCACAAGCCATCATTCTACGTTGGCATTCGAGATCATCGTTAACAGATGTCTAGCCTTCACAATGTGAATGATCATTTGAGTAAAATCAGCCCTCTTCTTCATTGTTTTCTCCATTATGCTTGTAATAAGAGTCCCACCTGTTTTACAGACACTTCTGATATAAATTAAAACTAACATTACAAATTTTTATTTTTGTTATACAGTATGAAAGTGCACTTGTGCACTTTGCACTTGTCGCAGGCCCAGATTTTAAGTCTAACTGAAAAAATAAATTAATATTATATTTTAAAAACTATGATAATACTGTATAAATAGAAATTAGCATTAGCAAAACAAATGAGTTGACCATTTTATTTCCAAAATGTTTAAAATGCCACCGTTATTAAAGACAATCCATATTTTGCAATTTAATAATTCTAAGGTTTGTGCTCTTAAGTATTAAAATCTCAAAAGTTTTTTAAATTGTACATTAAGATAATGTAATACTAATGAAATAAAAGGCCACTTAAGTTTAATTAAAGACTTTCTTCACTTAAGTTCAGTACAATCTATAAGAATGTCAACTTACTTAAAAGTACATGTTAACTATGTTTTAAAGGGGTGGTATAATGCCACTTTTACAAGATGTAAAATAAGTCTCTGATGTCCCCAGAGTGTGTATGTGAAGTTTTAGCTCAAAATACCCCACAGATAATTTTTTATAGCATGCTAAATTTGTCACTTTTTAAGGATGAGCAAAAACGCTGCGTTCTTGTGTGTGTGTCCCTTTAAATGCAAATGAGCTGCTGCTCCCAAGAAGAGGGCAGAGTTTTAAGAGCTTGTGTTAGCAGCAGTTCCGATTACCTCACGTAGACTCACTGAAAATGTCAGAAACTGTTCAGCCTTTTATGTTCAAACCGGAGTGGAACAATGATGGAGAGACTCAAAAAGACAACATTTTGAGTGCAACAGGATGTTTCTGAATAGTTAGTTGATGAATTTATGTAGCTGACATGGAGATAACTATCTTAAAGTCATTGATTAGCATATTCTGACATGATAATCTATAAATCGCTTGTGTGGGAACTGTTACCTACAGAGCCAGAGATTATATGCTGCATGAAGATAGAACAGGTATATTTTAGTTTAATTATGGTTATAACTTATGTTGTCATCTTGCTTTTATGACATGCTATTGCATTTGTGTTATTTACTGTATTGCAATAACATGGCCTCACCCCTTTGTTGTGTGTGTTTTCGGGGGCAGGGTTTATGTAAATTTTATGGTTAGTGATGTTAGTGGTAGTCCCTACCAGCCGTTTGTTGTAGTACTTAAAAAGTGATTTCTTTAAAAGAAAATATCTCCCTTTGCATTGAACTTTGAGCATTGTAACTTTGCAGATGTTGTTTAGCACATGTAAAATATGTAGTGTTATTTCATATTACATTTAAAGTTAATATATTTTAAATGTACTAATTTGCAACTTCATTGCAAATGTGTACAAATTTACAAATATGTAAATACATGACATACAAGTTTCAATAGAAATTACATTAAAGTACATTTTGGTTTACCATATTGTCATTCAGCAGTACACTTGAACCATATTTCAATGAAGTAATTATGAAAATTACATATAAATGTGTGCATAAGTCCTATACTTGGGTCAAAAAGCACTCTTAAGCTCAACTAATTGCATTTAATATAAATTTAAACATACATTTACATTTAAAAAAGTGCCCATAGTTGAAGAAGCACCCAACTTGTGTGATAAGGGATCAGTGTTTAATATGCCTATGTTTTGAGTTAGAGGGAATCCCATGCACAGTGATCTCACCCCTTAAAAAGCTTCCGGAACTGATGAGCACTCTGGGTGGAGGGATGGTGGTGGTCAGATAGAGGCCTGAGCTCAGTCAAACAGGGGTGACGCAAGAAGTTAGTGCTGCACTGTTGAGCCCCTAAGCCCAGAAATGTCCTGAATCAGGACAGCCCAACTTGTTTAGGGAAGGGCCCACAAGAAGCAGCCTGTCCCAAATCCCAAAGACTTACATTTAAAGAGGAACCTGAGCCGTATATAGACCAGAATGTCTTGTGTGTGAGTTCTTTTGACATGACCAGTATGTAATCACCTAGCATCCCCCTAGCAACGTCCTCACAACCACCCACAGCACATAGAAACTGCCTAGCAATGTGCTAAATGTGCTAGCAACCAGACACAAACACCGATTTCTGTACAGTAAATGTAATATACTTGTGCAAACTGAACAGCTGAACTGCAATTGGTGCTTTTTTGACCCACTTAAATAGGAATAAAGTACACTTCTGTGATTTCATAATTCCATTGTCTTTGTATAAAATATACTTTAATGTGATTTGTATTGAAACTTGTGTCATCTATTTAAATATATTTTAATTGCACATTGATGTAGTTGCAATTAAGTACATTTAAAATATATTAACTTTAAATGTAATATATATATTTTAAAAAGGGGTTGGAGACTAAACAGAGATTAAAAAGAGATTGCGAGGCAAAGTAATTAAAAAGAGAGGCGTTTCAGAAAAATACCCCCTCAGTCATCTTTCAATAACACAGCATGTGTCTCATCTTTCAGACCTTTCCACACTTTAGCATTGTCTCCCTCCCAAGAAGACCAGAAAAAGCTATAAATCGTAGAGTCTAAAGACTAGAGGACTCTGAATGACATGTTATTCACAGTGCATGTCCAGCTAAACTCCCAAGTGTCTGTTAACTCAAGACTCTGGCAACTCACAGTCTACATGCTTTTTCGGTGTAACAGAGGGAGTGTGAGACTTGTGGGGGCAGGAAGAGAAAAATCTAGAATCCAAGTCTTTTTAAACAATCTTCTGTTCTTCCACATAAAAGTGGTCCAGCAGGTTTTAAAAAGTCAGTGTCCAAGAGAACCTCAGGGACCGGTTTTGCAAACTTTCCCAAGACCACTTAGCATAAAGGTTGGGGGTATAATGCTGGACGTAGTGTCTGTTATTGTTCATGCAATCTTATATTGCACACAGGGTTTTATAAGCAGATGTCACATGGCAGAGATCCTCAATCCTCCTCCTGGAATTCTTAATGCAGAGTCTAGTTCCAGCACATTCTCTGTAACTTTCAATACATTTTTAAGGCAGTTGATATGGTATTCTTGTGATTGCCAGGGAGTTTCAAAGGAGTTTCTGTGGGTGGTTGCTAAGGTGTTGCAAGGTTTGTGCTAGGATGTTGCTAGCTTGTTGTGGGTGGTTGCAAGGTGATTGCTTGGGCATTGCTAGGGAGCTCCCAGAAAGTTTTGGTTGCTAGAGTGTTTAAATGGTTTCCAGGTTTTTGCAGGGTGTTAGGGTGTTGCTAGCTTGTTGTGGGTGGTTGTTTGGGTGATAATAGGATGTTGCTAGGAAGTTATAAGTGGTTGCTAGGGTGTTGCAAGGTGATTGCTAGCGTATTCTCAGAAAGTTCTGAGTGGTTGCTAGAGTCTTTCTAAGTAGGTTTTTGATAGCTTGTTGTGGATGGTTGCTTGGGTGTTGATTGGGTTTTTGCTAGGGCATTTGTAAGAAGTTATGGATGGTTACTAGGGTGTTGCTAGGTGATTGTTATATTGTTCCCAGGAAGAACTGGGTGGTAGCTAGGGTGTTGCTTAAGTTAAGATTTTGCTAACTTGTTGTGGTTTTTTTGCTTGGGCAATGATATTGTGTTGCTAGGGCATTGCTAGGAAGTTCTGGGTGGTTGCTAGGGTGTTGCTAGGTGATTGCTGTGTTCTAGCTTGTGTGGTGCGAGTGACTAGTTAGGTGTTGATAAGAGAATTCAAATAGTAGTAGTATATATAAATAGTAAAAATAGTATATATAAATAGTTGACGGATGATACAGTACTAAATATGACTACTATTATGTAGCACTCAAACTGATACTATAACAAAAACATTTACCCGTGACAACACCACACAATGCCTCTGATGTGCTCAGAGACAAATCATGGCACATCAACACTGTCTTTACAGTGGAAAAGTTGAGCCTAAAAATGTGAAAAAGGAAGGCAAAAGCAACAACAATAAACAGATAAGCCATTCCAGAGAAGACTTGTCCTTGTTATTGTAGCCTAATCCTGCTTGAATAAGTGATGTCCCAGCGATAACCATTCAAATAGTGCAAAAAAAAATATTTAAAAATAGAAAAAAAAATTCCACATTCAAGGTTTGGACAGACTGGCACCAGAGAGCTTGGCTAAAATCAAACGGCATGGTATTGTGAATCCTTTTAATCCATGGTATCAACATCACACATCTTTGATTTTCATCAACTAATCCAAATCCTCAAAAACAAACCTGGTAATATGCATTCCAACAGGTTATGAATACCCTGCATTTATAGGTATTGAAGCAAGAAAAGAGTTTTTGCTTACCTTTAGAGGCTTCACTACTGGCATGCATCTGTTTGGCTGTAGCGCTCTCTCCAGACCGTCCACACTGACCTCCTGACCTACTTTGCCCATTGCTGACACTCCTCTTGCGTTTGCTGCTCTTGAACCAACTAAAAGCCCGACCCAAGGATGAACCCCGTTTCTTCTTACTGGCCTGCAGGGCCAGAATCTCAGTAATGTCCTTAGGCACTAGATCCCCTGTAGAGCTGCTCCTGGACATCCTGAGTCCAGTGACCACCGATCTCTGACCCAACTGCTCTTGTATTCCACCCAAAACACCTGCCTTAACATCAAAAGTGAAAGAAAAGCATGAGAAAATGGTATGTGGCTCAATGACACATAAGAGTGTCGAACATTAAGAAAAGATTTTTTTAATCTAGTTTAAAACACATGTTCTTAGAAATGTGTTTCATATGGTTTTGAAAAACTTTTTGAACCATTTTCTCAATTGTCTCCAAATGTGATGCCTGTAATGTGATACAGTATATATCTATTAAATAGATAGTCTATTAAAGGGATAGTTCACATAAAAATGAAAATTATCCCATGATTTACTCACATTCAAGCCATCCTAGGTGTATATGACATATAATGCATCCATCCATAAAAAGTGAAGCGATGTGTTTTTGTAAGAAAAATATCCATATTTAAAACTTTATACATTGTGTTTTACGCAGAATGCGCAAGTCGATTTGCGATGGAAAGAGTATCCTTTGACCTGACGCACAACATAATGACGAATGCGGAGGCACAGAGGATAGAGCAAAACAAATCACCAGTCACAGATTATAAGTCTAAAATTATCATTTTTAAAGAGAAATTTTGGAGGATTTCGAAATAAGAGAAGAGGAGCTTAAATTTGTTGCACAGCCCTATTTGTTTGAACCGCCAGAGGTGTCTAAGCTTACACTACTCCTACATCCTGCGTCATACATCGCGTCAGAGTATTACTCGTTTGGCGCAAGTCGACTTGCGCAGTATGTGTACAGTCATCCGCCGGAAGCTAGTTATTTGAATTTATAAAGTTTTAAATATCAATATTTTTCTTACAAAACACATCACTTCGCTTCAGAAGGCCTTTATTAACCCACTAGAGTCGTATGGATTACTTTTTTTATATGGATGGATGCATTATTTTTGACTTCAAAACGCAGCCCCCCATTCACAACCATAAACCTTGAAGGACTAAGGATATTTTTAAATATATCTCCGAATGTGTTCGTCTGAAAGAAGATAGTCATATACACTTAGGATGGCTTGAGGGTGAGTAAATTATGGGATAATTTTCATTTTTGGGTGAACTATCCCTTTACCTACCCATAAAATCAGACAAGTTTAAAATAATGTTTAATTTCTAATCTCAGTCCTAACCTCAGTTTGGTTGTTTGGAATGTTGTTCCAGGACCAACTAGGAACATGCCATACTGATCCAGGAACATGCCCTACTTGGCAAAATCACACGACACTGTCTTTTTAGTAACTAGTTATCAAAATCAAATAGCAGTACACTTGTTACAGGTCCAATTCCTCCAGAGCAAACTGGGGTTAAGGGCACAATGCGGTGATTGAACCCACAATGTTGTGATTACCAGCCCAGATCTTTAACCATTACACCACACTTCTGCGTAGTAGAAGAAATGACCAGAAGTCAGCAGCCACTTCATCTACTGTGTCTTTATCAGGTGTACCCATGGAAACAGGGAAATCTGAGAAAAGTTACAATTACTCCCTCTCCACAGATGCCTGACATGTGTTTTGTATCAGGTACTTGCAAGTCCCGTTTCAGCATTTACGTGCAAATGTAGCGTCTACACCCTCATTCCCTGAAAACGTTTATTCTCGCTAAGCCTTCTAATCTTAGTCATGGTGCGAAAACTGGAGGTATGAGAGACAAAACAAAAGTAGAAGAGAGTGCGAAGGGGGAAAACACCTCATGCAAAAGCAGGCAGTGAAGAGTTCCTCTCTCTCTCTCTCTCTCTCTCTCTGAGCAAATATGCAGAAGTAAACTCCACTATATCCAACTCACCCACAAGAGCTTCAGCTTGATAGAACTGACCATGTATAGTGTATTTCTCTCTCAGTTATTCCCTTTTTCTTTCTCTTTGTATTGCAGAGCAGAAAGATACATCCTTCGGACACCTCAGTGCTGTAATTTGACCAGCAACAAAATCTCTGGATGCAGTAACACACCGAAACACACACCCAAATACACATGTAAGGAGACACTCACAAACTCAAACACACCATCACAACTTATCAACTTACAAAACTACAACTTGCAACTAAAAACAGCTGTCACATTCACACACATTTTTACGTAGCTACAAGCGTACAAAAACACCAGAGGGTACCTTGCTTTCCTTTCTTGCTTCCTTTTGTCTGTGTTCCTCAGTGTGTGTCTTGTCTTTGCTGCAGTGCTGTATTGTACTGTTTATTCAGCTCTTTTTGGGTGAGTGGAGCTCCATGCTGGTCATTCCTCCCCCTCCTGTCTGTTTGAGTCGCTGGTCACCATTCAGCGCAGTGCGGAGAGGAACTGCAGTTCACACGTGTATTCCACCCAACTATTTCACAGTCACAAACTGGCTCCTTCCCTCCCTGACTCTCTCCTCCTCTTATCTCTCTCTCTCTCTCTTTCTCACGCTCTTACCACAATGTACACACCGTTTCACTCCTCTTATCGCACTTAGACATCGTCTATCCACTCCTCCTGTTTCTCTTCCCATCAGAGGTGATGGAGGGACATCATCCTGTCCCGTCTTTGGTTTAGAAGCAGTGAACCAAAGGGCTGATCATTGTGTCCGACATATAAAAAATAGACAAGCACTGCACATGCCACATGTTCATTATGAGCTACAGGTGATTTATGGGCTCTGAAACCTGAGATGTAGCATGTCTTCTGACATAATTGACATGCTTAGAGGCATATAGACTCTGAATGGTAACACTTTACAATAAGGTTCACTGGTTAGCTACATTAATTAACATGAACTAATAATGAATTGCACTTCTACAGCATTTATTAATCTTTGTTAATGTTAATTTCAACATTTACTAATACATTATTAAAATATTGTCAACATTAGTTGATGCACTGTGAACTAACGTGAACAAACCATATACAACTGTATTTTCATTAACTAACGTTAACGAAGATTAGTAAATACAGTAACAAATGTACTGCTCATGGCTAGTTCACGTTAGTTAATACATTAATGAACTAATGAACCTTATTGTAAAGTGTTACAGAGTAAATCTAAAAGTAGAGGAAGAAACCAAAATAAGGGAAAATGTCTCATTTTTGGTCTCTCGCATACATTGTATACCTTTATTAGATCATAAAAGTATTTAGAGATTTCAGCCACACTTATATGGATTTCATTACATCAGATAAAAAAAGAACAAATCAAGTGCCATTTATTGTAAAGATAGATATCACAAGTACATCTTTCATGTAAAAAAACAATAGATACAAAAAGCGCTGTGCAAAAAGAAGACAAAAGTATCTGGAAGCTTTGTGGTTAATAATACATATGATGAACTACACCTGTATTATCTTTAACTAAAACTAAAAATTACAACTAAAACCCTTAAAAAAAGAGAGAGAAATATAGAGAAAAATAACACTGGGTTACTTTGTTAGAAGACTTGTGTAAACTTGAGGGAAACTGACTTCATTCTGTACATCCACTAAAAATCACTATCACCTTGAGACCAGCTGGTTAAAAGTTAAAAAAGTTGAGGACTATTTGTTTACAGATGCCATATTTTTTTATTTTAAAGAGTGGCTTAAGTTTCCAAATACTTTTGGGGGGCACTGTCTACCTTAATGAGGTATTGTAACCAATGTCGACGGTTAGATGAGGGTATGTGCAGGGACTTGTCTACTTATTGTACTGAGTAGCTCTTTAACCTCTAACGATGCTTATGCCTCTTTTAGGAATTTTCCCTTGAACTTTGAGGGCTTGGTTTTCTTGAATTTGCTATTTTCGTTTTTTCACAGCACAGAGAAGACATAGAAAGGATACTAAGAATAGCAGAGCTAATAGTGATGTCATGTCCCGTGGGAATCGGTGGCAAGGGATCTGTTACTGGGCTCATCTGGTTTCATTTTGAATCCTGGCTGACGGTGAGGTAACTCAAGAGACGTGAGCGCTGCCGCTCTGACAACATACTCTTGAGATGATGTTTCCTGTCTTTTGCTAATGGTTTCAAGTTCATTGTACAGGCTAAATATGGACTAGCAGCCTTTTTATTAACTCATTATCCTAACGTTTGAGGATATGCATTCTTTGGAATTGGAAACAAATGAAAATGTATGAACACTACCATTCAGGTAGGATTTTTGGTAGGTAGGATTTTTTGGGGAAAAAATATTCAACAAAGATGCATTAAATTTATCAAAATTGAGAGTAAAGTAAAAATTCTATTTCTAATAAATTATGTTCTTTTGAACATCAAAGAATCCTGAATGCATCATGGTTTCCACGAAAATATTAAGCAGCACAACTGTTTTCAACATTCATAATAGTAAGAAATGTTTCTTAAAGCACCAAATCAGAATATTAGAATGATATATATTTAGCATGTGACACAGAAGACTGGAGTAATGGCTGCTAAAAATTTAGCTTTGCATCACAGGAATCTTTTTTTTTTTTTTTTTTAAATAATAGTATTTCACAATGTTACTGTTTTTGTCAGAATGTTGTGGTCAGAATTATTGGCACCCTTGATAAATATTATCAAATATGACTGAAAATAAATCTGCATTGTTTATCCTTTTAAACTTTAATTAATAAAATTAGCAAAAATCTAACCTTTCATTGAAGGAAAAGAATTAAAAGTGGGGGGAAAATCACATTATGAAATAAATGTATTTCTCCAAAACATGTTGGCCACAATTATTGGCACCCTTTTATTCAATACTTTTTGCAACCTCCTTTTGCCAAGATAACAGCTCTGAGTTTTCACCTATAATGCCTGATGAGTTTGGAGAACACCTGACAAGAGATCAGAGACCATTCCTTCATGCAGAATCTCTCCAGATCCTTCAGATTCCCAGCTCCATGTTGGTGCTTCTTCTCTTCAGTTCACCCCACTCATTTTCTTTAGGGTTCAGGTCAGGGGACTGGGATGGCCATGGCAGAAGCTTCATTTTGTGCTCAGTGACACATTTTTGTGTTGGTTTTGATGTTTGTTTTGGATCATTGTCCTGATGGAAGATCCAACCACAGCCCATTATTGGATTTCTAGCAGAACCGGTCAGGTTTAGATTTTTTTATCTGTTGGTATTTGATAGAATCCATGATGCCATGTATCTGAACAAGATGTCCAGGACCTGCATCAGAAAAATAGGCCCACAACATTAAAGATCCAGCAGTATATTTAACCGTGGGCATGGGGTACTTTTTATCCATGTGTGCACCAAACCCATCTGGTGGGTTTGCGGCCAAAAAGCTCTTTTTTTTTTGTTTCATCTGACCATAGAAGCCGGCCCCGTTTGAAGTTACAGTCTTGTCTGACAACTGAATATGCTGGAGATTGTTTCTGGATGAGAGCAGAGGATTTTTCTTGAAACCCTCCCGAACAACTTGTGGTGATGTAGGTGCTGTTTGGTCATTTTTTTTAGGCTTTCTGAGACTCAAGATTCAACTAATCTCTGCAATTCTCCAGCTGTGATCCTTGGAGAGTCTTTGGCCACTTAAACTCTCCCCTTACTGTGCATTAGGACGATTTAAACACACGTCCTCTTCCAGGCAGGAAATGGGGATTTTCAATGCTTTAGCTATTTTCTTACAGCCACTTTCTATTTTGTGAAGCTCAACAATCTTTTGCTGCACATCAGAACTATATTCTTTGGTTTTACTCATTGTGATGAATGATTAAGGGAATTTCGCCTTTGTGTTTTCTCATGTTTATACTCCTGTGGAACAGGAAGTCATGGCTGGACAATTTCATGTTCATGATCACCTTGGTAAATATGAATGGGAATATACTTCAGAGATATTTTACTCATAAAAAATTCTAGGGATGCCAATAATTGTGGCCAACGTGTTTTGGAGAAAAACATTTATTTCATAATGTGATTTTCCCCCCACTTCCAATTCTTTTCCTTCAATGAAAGGTTAGATTTTTGCTAATTTTATGAATTAAAGATCAAAAGGATGAACAATGCCGATTTATTTTTATAGTCATCTTTGATCATATTTACCAAGGGTGCCAATAATTCTGACCACAACTGTGTATAATACTCAAAAATATTTGTATTAGTATTTGTATCTAGTACCACAATTGCATTGTGTATTTACAACTATTATTAATTGTTTACTAGTAGGCCCTATATATGAATGAGGCATTGGATGCTTGATTTTTAGTATTAGCGTTAATCTCATCAGTCTTGAATGAATTTGCTCTACCTGATTCATTCATACTGTATGCTACTGTGAAACTGTGAGGCTCTTTGATTTGTCCTGTGGGATTCTTCAGAGATGTGTTAAAGTGCTCTGTCAATATTTACTTGAGAGTCTCGCAAACAATCCGATTTTAAGTTCCTTTTATCTAAAACCTAAAGAGAGACAACAAACTATCAGTGTCTTGGAAATTACAGTATATAATTACAACCTCCAGAAAGAAATAAAGCCTTATTGTCTGGTACAACCCTTCATGAATTTTGTTTAATGTGTTGTCAATGTATTTTCCACCACGCCATGGCCATTTACAATAAAATTTATTGACTTCAAATGTAAACAGAGATAAGGGAGACGTGTGCGTCAGGATACCAGGACGACTAAATATGCTCTGTAAACACAAGACTGCTTATTCTCAGTGCTTGTTTGACTTTCTTTCTGCTTTGAAAAGCACAGATGGAGAACCTCGGCCCCTGGCCTCTTTCCTCACACTGGGTTGGACCAGATATGGTCCAGTAAATCAGCACTATCTAGGGATCACAATCTGGATCTCTTTTTCTAGGGTCATGGGGTGAAGATACATGAACACAATTTTTTTTCAGACAACCACAGATTGCAATCAGACATGATCACCAACCATTGCAGGACCATTTGTCGCTTAAAACAAGGCTAAAAGATGACATGGATGTTCTGTCCACCACCTCTGTATTGTACAAGAGAGAGAGAAGACTTGTGGGGGATTGGGTGGGGTTACTGTGACTCAGACTAAATTCAGTCCCTCCGAACACATTGAAATGTTTAAATGTTGCTATAGCAACTATAGAGAAAACAGTCATTCTCTTGCCTTCACAAAAGCCTCAGTGTTTTTTTGTGAAAGTACGGAGCTCAAGCAGCGGGTATATTTCGAGTAGTACTATACACAATCATTTACCACTAGAAGAAACTCAACCTTGCCAGATCTTTTGATCATTGGATTGCATTGGGGAAATGGAACATTTCCTCATTCCCAACAAGATAAATCAAGCCTTTCTCAAGGTTAGCAAGAATTAGCTTTGTGAAAAACATTTATATTTAGTTTTAACCAAAGCGACTTACAAATGAAGAAAGTCAAGCAATTTATCATACAGAAGCCAACAACATTAGTAACTTGATTATAATGGGATCAGTTAGTTTTGTTGCGTCATGCCTTGTAGCTAGCTTCCAATGTAGACATATGCCTCCACTTACATCCATCAATTTCAAAACATGGAAAAGAATAAGTATGTTAACTGTAGCTCAAACTGTAGAGCATAGTACTAGCAATGTCATGGCTAGATTCCCAGGGAATGTATGAACTGTTAATATATACCTTCAATGCAATGTAAGTAACTCTGAATAAAAATGTCTGCCAAATGCATAAATGTAAAATTTTAACAAGTGTATTGACTACATTTATTACTGACGATGTACATTACAGGAGTTTCGAGTTAATGTAGCTGGCTATAAGTGCAGCTGCAGTTCAGTTCCGTGTCATAATCTGTGAAAGCTCATTCCACCACAGAAGAACAGTGAGAATGAAGGTTGAGGTACGGGTTGTTATGGTTTAACTAGTCATCAAACACTACCCTTAGGTTCCTGACTACCCAGCTGTGATGAACACACATCAATTGGTCTATGCTGTCTGCAAACCAGCAAGCATTTGTGGTTGTCATGGATTTTCAAAGGCCTTTTCCTCCTTCCGTGTCTTCTCGGGTTGTGAAGCTCTGACAGCTTCTCACAGTAAAACATTTCAAAGCTGTAAAACTTCAAAAACTTAACCTGTCCTCTTCTCTCTAAAGAACATGCTCATGTTCAACTTATGTAGTAAACCAGTTAATTTCAGAAGGTAGGAAGAGATTTTCTCTTTTTTTTTAATATGTGGAACAAACCCCAACCACAGAAATTTGTTGGTAGCATGTATCCAAAAGTTCACAGACTGAAAAAAAAAAGGTTGCAGACAATCAAAGGATTTAGACAACTTTACAGCTCACTTATCTAATGTTTTTGCTAAAGAATTCAGAAAGCTGCAAAGGACCATACGGTCGTGAAGCAAAGTAACTAACTCTTAACTATTTGAAAAATTCATGTTTTCACTTCTTTTTTTAATATGTGGAACAAACCCCAACCACAGAAATTTGTTGGTAGCATGTATCCAAAAGTTCACAGACTGAAAAAAAAAGTTTGCAGACAATAAAAGGATTTAGACAACTTTACAGCTCAATTATCTAATGTTTTTGCAAAAGAATTCATACACCTGCAAAGGACCATACAGTCGTGCAGCAAAGTAACTAACTCTTAACTACTTGAAAAATTCATGTTTTCACTTGCTCATACGCATGTCCCAAAATATCAGGTCATTCGCTATAAAACTTGAGAAATGTTGTAATATTTTTTAAAAAACTTGTACTAAATATAAAATGTTTGATTGTCATTTTACTAGCTAGCAAGCTAACTAGCTAGCTAGATAGATATCAGCCTGTTAGCATTGTATCTTCATTTGGTATAACCAAAAGTGTCATTCGATAAAACGAAATTTTGGTTAAATCGAATGACTTTTTTGGTGACAAATTTTGTCCATCTTGTAAATGACAAAAGCAGTGTTAATTGAATATAAAAATGGCATAATCTCATTGTTAACACTTAATAAAACTTCAAAATTAATTATATCTCCATTATTTGGAATTAATTATATCTCCATTATATATTTTTTACACTTTTAAAAATTAATCTTATTCATCAATGACCCAAATATAAAACTGCCAATAGTTGTATAGCTCACCACAAAAAGAATCAAAATGAATTCCTAAATCCATAAAACTTCTATTTGGCACCCAGTTTCTATTGTAATATTTTTTGTAAATCCCTGTAGCATATAAGCAGTATAACAACTCCAAAACAAGCCTCCTTTACACAGGTGCTTTACGTAAATCTCGTACCACTCTCATGGATGGGAGCTGAGGCAACAACCAGGAAATCCCGCCTGTCGACTGGGTTAAGCCCTCTTCTCCCAGCATTGTATTATCCCTCTCTCCCTCTCTTTGTCCTCTGCAGACTGGATTTCCTTCTGTACCATCGAGCTGCACAGTCAGTGACACAATCACAAATACACACAATCAGACAAACCAACCGAGTGGACACAACATACAAACACACAATTCATGGACAATATGGACACAAAAATTAGAAGTTTTGAAGAATCTTTTCCATACATCAAAATAATACAGTGACTAAAGGCTGAAGTGGCATTGAATTTCTATTAATATTATAATAATATTTTATTATTATTTCAAATATTATTCTAAAATTTTCCACAATTCTTTGTTGTTCAACTAAAAAAAAAAGAAGCTGTGATGACAGAAGTTTTATTTTGGAGTGAATCCCTTTAAGACATAAACTACAGTAAATGTACAGCAGATGCTAACATACAAAAGACTAATACATTGTGATCTTTTGTTGCACTTATGCAGTCCAGCCAAACCCCAGCAGGCACCAGACGGGTGCTCTAGTACCACAGCTTTAGCCCTAATGAGACTCACATAGTTTCAGTGCACACTCATTACACTGTTATAAGAAACATGGAGAAAGAACATCTTGGCAAAGTATCCCCATTTTTTTAATCTCCTTCATTAAGCCAGAGCTCCAGAATGAAACGCATGGAGAGTTTCAATTAGAGATTCTGGCCTGTGATGAGACACTTTGATTTAGAGGCTTCCGTGCCTTCATGCCTCTGTCTTTAATAAGGCAATGAAGTGCCAAGCTCCCAGAGCATCACAGATTTAACACTTTAATACTAGTACTCAATTAATTCACCAGTCTTCCAGTGGCTAGTCAAATCAGGTTTCCTAAACAGTCCAGCATGCATGATCCATCCTTATTAATGTTGAAGTGTGTCATTTTTCAGACTCTGAAATACTTTACACAGAGAAAACTAGAAGTATTCATAGACATTCTGAAGACTGTAAAAACCGTGGCTATGTAAATGTGTAAAATGACAATTATCATATTATATAACACAAGCTATAAATGGTCAAATAAATATTTGTTGTTTCTTCAGTTAGCTTGCAAGCTAACAAGATAGCTGACTAGCTTTGCACACTGCTAGCTGATTAGCTTGCCGGCTTTACATACAAGTAACTGATTAGCCTTATATTTTAGCACATACTGCTAGCCAGTAAGCTTACATTTACTTACATGACCCTTTTATCCAAAGAAACAACAGATAGAGGAACAAGTTACCACTGCTAACAGATAAAGGTATTTTGATTGTTTAGAAGATATCATAATTGCATGTTTTTGAACACACAAAATTATTTCGTTTTGTCCAAATGTTTTGAATCTTGCATGACACCTCTGTAGTGACTTTAAACATGTCTCTTTTACCTTTGTAAGCAAAAGGGTGATATTCCAACTGTTGAACTTTTTTGTAATAGGCCTACTTGAAAAAAAATCCCTAATAACTGATACTTTTGTCAAAAGGGGTATCATTTTAATGCAAGCTACAGAATATTATATTAATCTGACCAAATCTGTAACAAGATAATGATCTGCAAACCATATAGGGAACAAATTCCATGTTCACAAGCATGTGTAAGCAAGATTTTGAGCCATCCGACCACTTCCAGGTTGGAGGAGCACATCTGGCTGGATGCTCTGGGTCTGAGGCGGTATACTGTATGCCTTCAGTGCCAAACCAATGACTCACAAAAATGTGGCTCTGACAAGAAACCACTGCTTGAAGGCAGGACACAAAAGAGCTCCATAACCCCACCCAATTCATAACATCTGCTACAGACAGAAAATCAGACAGATGCGGCTGAAATCATTGTTTACTAAAGACAAAAAAATATGGAACTGCACAGATACCTTTGGATGTGATACTATTACAGAGGGATTATTCAATAAATAGCCTATGTGTTGTTTATCTATCCTTTTCTTTCTTGCTTGTGGCTTTTTGCTGAGTTTATGGTCTTTGAGAGGGGTCAGACAGATAGACAAGCTAATTCATTATCCTTTCATTCTGTTTGCTCTGTTCAGAAACAGGCACAGGTCCAGGCATGATGTTTGGTCTCTCTCTCTTTTTTCCTACTCTATTTAGGAGACACGCTGAGAGGCCAAATGTCCTGAAATTCCAGGACTTTGCTCTGCTTGCACAACAAAAAACGGAACATGAAAGGATAGAAATCATTGTTTTTATGTCAGTTTTCTTTCCCAGGCCTAAAAATAAGAGCCTGTAACAGTGTACAGAGATTTTGGAGGATTTAATTACGGGCTACACTAAAGAATCTTGAACACAATAGGTTCTTTTAGATACTGGAGGTCTACAATAACTCAGCTTGGAGTTGTCAGTATACAGATGCGTAAAACCTGGGGAGAAAGTGGACAGAATATTCCCAGGCTCTGGCTTTTCAGTGCTCCTCTGGGCTTATGTGGTTGAGCATCCCAGTAAACACATGGACGCTTTTGTGTGTCACTCTTTCCATTCTGTTATTCATTTATGCTTTACTGGATCCATATTTAAATGCTGGTTGCCTGAAAGAGTCCCATGATTTGGTAATTCTGTACATCATCTCCTCTTAACAAATAAATACACTGATTTACATGTATTTAATTTTATTATCTAGTAGATTTGTTAAAATCTTTTGCTATTAAAAAATCTAAAAATAGTCTTTTACTGTGTAAAAAACAAAACAAACAAAAAAAAACCAAACAAACAAAAAACAACTGGCCTAACAGGAAAACCACTGCAACAAAATTAATTTATATATGGACTTTTTCTATGGAATAGCTATAGTATTAATTACATGATTGGTCTTTAAAGCATTTTAAAACCCTTTTACACTAGTCATGAGGATACAGTTGAAAAAAGAACAACATCAGCTAGATTTTGTCTTGAGAACAAATTTGCAGTACAGTTACCCAATCTTTGGGAGTTACACGTCATGTCCATTCAGAGGTCGGGAGTCTGAAAGGACAGTTTGCTTCTACTGCTGGATCTGCTAATCCTGTGTTTATGTTATTACCTTAACAGCAGGTTACAACACAAAATGAAAGGCCACTTTTGTAGTCTAAACCCTCTTGTTAGCTAGAGGACATCCTTCAGTGTGTATATATACTTGTCAGAGAATGAGGCAACAGTCTTACAGTTAATGTTTGAGCTTTAAAGGAGCAATACGTTTTTATTTAGTTTACAGTATTTTACAGTTAGTTATTTTAACATCAGTATTTGTAGCCACATATTGAACTGAAAACTATACATGTAAAAGGAGATATAGACCTTTTTTTTACACTCTCTATGTGAAGTCATTGTGAAGTCAAGACCTTTTATAGCTTATCAGGGGTATCAGAAGCCATTGGGGACAACTGTCAACAAACAAGGGTCTAACCTAGGCTTTTATTTGTTCAGTCGATTGTTTGATTGTCATCACTGTCAGAGGTATGGTTTGTTCTACTACTCTGTTTATGTGCATTTGCTAGCATTGTGTGTATTTAAAATTCTTTAAACTAATGCAGCACACTTTCTCTATACACCGATAAGAAGTATATATGTATGTGTTCATGCAGTATGACAACAAATACAGACGATCCACACTCCAATCCAAAAGGGGGCGCGCACAGTAATGCTTTTTAGCCTAACCAGTTTTAACCAGCATTAACCACCAATAATCGCAATAAGCTCTGCGTTTTGTTACTTTCAATAAGAAACAAAGTGCCATCTTTCAATTTTTGTCCATTTTATCATGAAATTCAAACAATAAATGCCGTTTTGACACTTTTTGATGAGGCGTGACAGATCGCTGTATAGGCGCCCAGTTCAAACGGCAGCGCGAAGTGCGAGTGAACGCGATCATCCCTTCCTCTTCACTACTACAGAATGAACATGAATGAACATCTGAAGGTATGTTGAAAGATACAGTACAACTTAGTGTTTCAACCGCGCAAAGATGTCAGTAAAACAGTTTGTAAACAAGATGTCACGTAGTATTACATTTACCTCAGAAAAGCCATTTAGTGTCAACAGCTTTTTAGTTCGCTAGAGAAATGAATTGTTTCGCTAAATAAATGCACTGTATTAGCCTATATATTAATTATATTTAACTTAACCTGTTAGTTATTGTAAGGCCTAAATAAATTCGCCATGAAAACAAGTTATGACAGCCACTGTATTGTATTTCAACAATGAATTGGAGAAACAGAAGTTATACCCCTAATATATATACATACATATATATACAGTATATATATTTATACATATATATTGTGACAAGCAGGGCAGGGCAGGGCAGGGCAGGGCCGGTGGCGTGAGTGCTAGTTTTGTTGTTTGTTTGCTTTTTATTAATAAAGTTATGTTGAACTTCGCCGGTTCCCACCTCCTTCTTCCCTGAACTTGAACATTGCTACATATACATAGATACAGTGTAAATGTGTCATATATAGTCCTGTTCAAGTAATTTAAAGTTAAAAAACAAACCATTATCAACATAACATCTTTCATATAAAGTGTGGAATGTTGAGTGTGGGCTGTTTTGAAAATCCTATCAACTTTAATCTCTTTTCATTTTTAGTTTAAATCTTCAATCTCATCTTATACTCCTCTCTCTGATTCAGGTGTCAGTGGGCTGATCCGACTGACCCATCCTCTAGAATTCCCTCTTACACAATCACCATCAAACATCAGCTGTCATGAGTCATTTTATTGCTGCAGTGAAAACGACTACACTAAAATCCCAGCAGATAGTTTTTGATCATGCTAGCTGACCGTCGGGAGTGTTGACCTCATCCATGTCCACTGAAATAAATTGAGGAGAGACAGAGAACATAATTCTCTCCAGATCGCATTGATCTGTTCATCTCCAACATTCTTTGACATCCAAGAACTCTATGTCCATTTATGGTTAACTTACCAACCAACTGAGCTTTTTAGCCTGATCCATGTTCCAAAGTATTCCAGCTTAAATTTTATGTCTGCAGTTGAGGTACTACAATTTGTCACTTCAGAAATCAATATCATATCACCCAGTGCACTTGCAGGTGTTTTTGTGAGAAATTTGTGGATTTTTTTTAGATCAAAAATGATATGTGAAGCTTAAAAGAAACACTATGGAGTGACATACTTGGCAGGTTGATTTGCTTCAATTGTATCCTACACGAACAATATCATGGGAGAGTTATCTGATGTTTGAGAATGTTGTCATGTCAGTTCAGGCTGTTATTTTCAGACAGGAAAGGTTGTTTATCAGCCATCTTTCCTTTTCATGTGATACTTTTGCCTCAACATTGAGCTGCAGAGTGATACGTGTGCTTGTGAAAAGCATGCTTTGCCATACAGTGTCAGTCAATCTTAAAATGTTTTAGATTTTCTTTGAGATTGTCTTTTACTTTGCCAGTAAACAAAAGATAGCTGTGTGAAACAACACTGCAACCTCTGACCTAGGAGCATACAGTGGAGTCCAAAGGTCTTAGACCAGACTGAAAATATGGGTTTTACATTTTAAGATTATAATGATATAAAATGAACAAAGAACCTGCATTATGTCTAGGACACTAATTAATCATCCAAACTGGTGACACTGACCACGTGAACTTCTTTGTACTTGTACTCCTGTTTGGTCTCAGACATTTGAACCTCACTGTTTGTACTTGGTTACACATATTGATGCAGCAAAGCCTTGTAGAGCAGTAGTGACCTTTTAGTCAAACACTGGACATGGAGCGGCATATCAAAATATTTAACTTTCCGTACCTCTAGACCAGAGGCTTACAGCCATCCTTTCCGGTTATACAGAAATAGAGGGAAGGAAATTATCAATGGAAAACAGGTGAGGAGTCACAGTCACCTATACAGTACAATTAAAAACATAGTTTAGGGTAATAATAGGTTAAGTCTTTTTCATTACTTTCTGCGTAAGGGCTTTACTATAAGAATGGCAGAATCCATTCAATATCTCTTCTTGCATCTATGTTAGTGTCAACAGTGTTTAATGTATCCACTTATTTGCTGAGCAAACCTGTAATTGAAGGCCACATGTGGAAAAGCTTGGGATTATTATTACACTATTTGGAATTATTAGTGTTTGCTAAGGTTAGCATCACTATTATGATTATTAACTATTTTGCAATTACAGTAATACACTGTAGAAACCTAGGCAGCTTATCAAAAAGCTATTATGAATGGATAAGTATGATAAAATATAGAGGCAGACCCCACTACAACAACAAAACAAGTCTGATTTGTGCTGTGAAACAGCCTGTTTCAAATAAGGCTGTATTGTTAGAGGGCATTTGTTGTTACAAATAAACTTAACAAGCTGATCTAATCAGTGTGAACAAAGCTTTTGGACACTATTTCGACTGGTCATTACCAAGTTCAGTCAGATCAGGCATCACTCAGCACTGCTTTATTACACAGCTCAAGTACCTCTGCGTTCCAGAGCGAGGGCTTATTACCCTGTCTTTCTGTAAGAGAGAAAGCCTTGGGCAGATGTGCATCAGAATAATTAGAAAATTACATCCACACTATAGAACTTTAATAAAGATTACATTCATAAAGAACCCAAATACACTATGTATCTGGCACCACAGCTAGGTAAAGAGGTTGTATAGTGCCTCCATGTGGTTCTAGAAGAAAGACAACTGAGCAAATGTAGGAGTTCAATTACAGGAAAGCCCCATACTTGTTGACCCCAAAATGATTGCATCCCATTTTACTTTACAGAGTCACTACAGAAAATGTCTAGGGGCTTTCACACTTAACCCTGGGTTATCTTTAATTACACATAACCAGTCATAAACTAAAGCTTTTATAATCATACAAATTTTCACAAGTTTAGTGTCTGAGGGTTAAAAATGGCAATCATTAACACTCCTTTCCTTTTTTTGTTTATTGAGTAGTGTTTCAGAAGATTTGAGAATTTTGCATGGTCATTTCCACAGATGGAGGGTCAGTTAAAGGGGGAATTCAAAACTGGTGTCTGGATTATGTGTAGTTTAGTTGTCTTTATGGCTATGTTCAGACTGTCAAGTCCAAGTCCAATTTTTTTGCATCCGATCAGATTTAGCAAGTGTGAATGGCCAAAAATCACATTAAATGCGCACATTTTTACGAATCCATTTCGAGCTACAGTCATATGTGGTTTTAAATCCAATTCATTTCTGGAAATCTGTTTCAGTCTGACTGAATTACACTTTGTCATGTTGTAAATAAGATAACATCTGTATTGCAAACCCCTCCATGATGCGTCATTGCCATAGAAACCAATGCAGTTATTGCGGCATGGACACGCAAATCAGATTTGAACAGATGCGATACACAATGTGGACAGTCAATAATTTTAGATCAGATTCCAATCGGATACACAAATAATAGGATTTGGACTGACAGTCTGAACGTAACCTTTGTTCCAATGTTTTTTTTCTGGTGGTTCAGTTTAGTCCTGATTAGCCCCAAGTTTGTTCCCTGGGTTACTGATTACGTTCACCTGTTAATCATTATGTCTCTCTGTGTATTTAAGACCTTAGTTTCCTCAGTTCATTATCTGGTATCATCTTTATTCATGCGGTTGTAAATTAGTTTTCTCCTGTGATCTTCTGTTTGTATCTTTGTGGGTTAATAAAGAAGTGTTTGTTTGGATTCTCCTGTGTTGTGCAATTACTATAACCACCAGTATGTGACAACTGGCTAGATGGGCATTTAATAAAACTTGGCTGTATATGCAATAAAAATGTAAAGAAAATGTTTGAAAATCACTATGTGAATTGCTTGAAAAGCTACGTGACAAGAAGATGGTTTGTTTTTTCCATTTTGCCAAAAACTTCAACACCCATGATGCACTTTTGACTTTTGACAACTGTCCGTGAACAGGAACACAAAAATATTGAAGTTCGATGTGTTGTTTTAATTAAAGCCCAGCTTTCAAAAGTTTGCCAGATGATACAGAATTACGTGTTTTGACAAATAAATGGCGATATCTGGGTGCAGGTAACATGGAGAAAGAGTACATATTGTTCATTTACTGTACATACATCATTTTATAGCAATAGCTGGTTGAAAATCAGTGAATGTGTTGTCTTTTAAAACTCCAGTAGGTTAATCTGGCAGATAAATGATTGTTGCTAAAGATAGATTTAGAAATAGCACACTGATTTCTCATGTATTTAAAAAATGCTTCCAATATGTCATTCTCATTTCTATTACACATTGTATTTTGGCATCACATTGCAACTTATCTGGGTTTAAATATTTTGTTAAGCCTTCTTATCAGTACCAATTTATCAATTAGTTTAAACTATAGCTGCCTCAAAATATCTAACCTGTACCAACTTTACTGATCTGTGAAATATCCATTTAGATCCGTGACATCTATTTAAAGCAGCTGGGAAAATGAGCAGGCATGGAGGGAATTTGGCGCCGTTGGACCTTCTAAACAAACACTCACTTATATCTAAAACAACTCACTTGGAGTTTTCAGTTCCCACTTGATTTCAACCCTGTCCGTGCTTGATGAGAGCCCGGTTTTCAGGTCATTCCTAAATGTAGGTCAGTGCCGTTTAGGAAACTACAAAAGAAATGACAACTTTTCACGAGCATCTCCCCGTGGTCCCTATTGGTGACTGCAGCATGTCACTCTTGTGTGCCCACTCCTCTTGAATTCTTTTGCTGTGTCATGTCCATGTGCAGACACTACACTTGCCACCCATTGGATACTGATCCTGTTTATTTGCATAAAATTGGCTCTTTGCTGTCCTATTGGTTGCAGTGAGCAGGTCACCTCCCAGAGGACCTCATGATTCCTGATTAGCTCGAGTTGGTGCCCGCGCTGTATGTGCTCATATTTCTTCCCCCTTCTGTTTATTAATAAATGTAAACAGATTAAATGTTGCCTGGGAGACCTGTGGCATATGTTTAAACCCGGTCAGAGAGAGGCCAGACTATCTCTGTCCTATTTTCATGTTCAGTTGGCTACCAGCTCTTCAGTTGGGGTTCACTTCATGGTTATTGTCCTGGAATTTTGTTATCTGAGTCGAGGTGAGTTGATGAATTTATATATATAACAGTTTTCTCAAAGGCTTTTGATATTTGAATATTTACACTGGCACAGTATCATAGATCTAGCTACATCTTTAGACTTGTCATATCACTACCTACTCACTGCACAGTGCCTTCGTGTTTTTTCTTTCACACTTTGTTTCTATTCTTGGTGATGATTTCAAAAGTCTGGAAAACTGGAGGAAAAGTATTATTGAAGACAAATGCACATCTATTTTGCCTTGATTAGTTATTAGTCTCCTCAAAACAACATGTAAAATGCTAATTTGTCATACAGCATGCCTAAGTAAACATGTTAAAGGAATGAGCAGTTGTTCTTGATGGGGATTTTGAGATCATTGGCACTGGTGGAATGTGCTCTGTCTGTTCTTGCTGCCAGTTTCAGCAGCAGCTGCTCTCTGTGTCCCAACGAGACTGGCATAAGAAATACCAGCCCTGTCTAATGGTGCATGGGCATTTCTAGATACTAAAATCATACACTGAAAAACATTTGGTGAAGAAACTGCTAGTAAACAGTGCAGTCTGATAAGGTGAAAAAAATAGTTTCCTCTTTTTGTTGATTGACAGAATTTTGATAAAGATGTGTTTTTGTAGAAATATTTACATTTTACTTACTTCCTGATTATCACTTGTCCGACAGATGCAAGGGCTTGTATGTACCAATGTGTGCATGTTCTAATCAAAGGTCCACTCACAGATGTTAATCTAACCTTTTAAATGAATACTGTCTATAAGTGTATTCATGATCAGTCAGCTGTTTGACAAATTTATGCAGCTGTCCCTCAATGACGCATTAGTTTCAGATTTCCTGTCACCATCCTTAGCATCACTCAAGAATCACAGTTCACAAAGTACATTGTACAAACACTTAAAGGGATAATTCACCCAAAAATGAAATTTCTGTCATTAATTACTCGCCCTTAATGTTGTTCCAAACTCGCAAGACCTTCGTTTATCTTTGGAACACATATTAAGATATTTTTGATGAAATCTAAGGCTTTCTGAACCACACATAGGCAGCAACTTCATTGCACCTTATGAGGTCCAGAAAGGTAGTAAAGACATTGTTAAAATAGTCCATGTGACTACAGTGGTTCAACCTTAATATTATGAAGCGACAAGAATACTTTTTGTGCTCAAAAACATGTCAGAACGCCGACTCATTATCACACGCATGCGTCGTGCTGCTCACGTGTAGAGTCGGCCAATACTGACCCAGCGTTCGGACGTAAACACGGAAGCGCTGCACTGCGTTCACTACGTCAACTGCGTACGACAACAGTTCAAATTGTTAAATCAAGTTGTTATTTTTGTTTTGTTTCTCATCGCTTCATAACATTAAGGTTGAACAACTGTAGTCACATGGACTATTTTAACAATGTCTTTCTGGACCTCAAAAGGTACAATGACGTTGCTGCCTATGTGTGGTTCAGAAACCCTCGGATTTCATCAAAAATATCTTAATTTGTGTTCTGAAGATAAACAAAGGTCTTACGGGTTTGGAACAACATGAGGGTGAGTACTTAATGACAGAAATTTCATTTTTGGGTGAACTAACCCTTTAAAATCTAAAATGAACTTAATGGCTAATCACAAGATTGTTCACTCCATACATTTACAGAGGTCAACATATAAAATGGAGGATCAAGAAATGAACTTTGAGCAAACTTATGGATCTCTATCAGAGACAGACAGAACATTTGAACCCTTATTTATTGAAGAGGAAGGTGAAGACTACTTTGAAGATTGCTTGGAAGAGATTGAGGCTGCTCTAACTCTTCCTGGGGAGTCCATGCCTTATTCACAAAAATGCAAAGAAGCTTTGCAAGCTGAGTTTAATGGACTTATGCAACAGATGTTGGCACAGTTAGATGTTTTTGATGCAGCTCACTCAACCACATCTGCACCACTGGAGTTATTTTCAGAAACAGAGAACAAAATGGACAAGAATGGAATAACAAAAACAATCAAGTTTGGAGAGACGTGCATTCCAGAGAAAGAGCAAACTGTGTTGGAGGACGAAGATGATGCTGCAGGCATCCCTGTCGAGGCAAGGCCTGAGTTGTCTGCCACCATGGAATTACAAAAGCTCAGAGCAGCATTTGAGAGCTGTATTGAGGAGGTGGGCCAGTTGGAGCGCAGAAGGGATGAGTTGGTTCACGAGCTTCTGGAGCTGGAGGAGCCCATGGCCCAAGAGCTGCAGACTGTAAGGGAAGCTCTAGGGGAGGAAAAAGGCCTCCTGTCCAAAGTCAAGCTGGAGAGACAGAGCCTGCAGGAAGAGACTCTAATGACTAAGAGGCGCCTGTTCATAGCAGCCCGAGACTGTGCACAGAGACAAGTAGAGCTTGAAATACAACAGAAAGAGGTGGAGCAGCTCAACCAAGCTCAGGTAGTGTTCAATAAACCAGACTGGTGCGAATGCATTGAAACTGCTCCAGAAAAGATGTAGATTATTTTATTCCACCAAATTATTTTTTACATCAACTACAACTTACAAATGTAGTTTACAACTTTGTAGCAAAAGGACACCAGACACTGTAGCCAGGTATTAATTAAATATATTAATTATTATCAGGGCCATAACCATCACAGACATTGAGTCCCACCAATAATTAAAAATGGCCAAATTGTCAACGCCCCCAACCCCCAATATTTGACATTCTTGATGCTATAGAATTAAAATTTCCTCATTATTTACTCACCCCCCATGTCATCTAAGATGTTTATGTTTATGTCTTTCTTTCTTCAGTCGAAAAGAAATGAAGGTTGAGGATAACATTCCAGGATTTTTCTCCATATAGTCGACTTCAACAGCCACCAACAGGTTGAAGGTCCAAATTGCAGTTTCAGTGCAGCTTCAAAGGGCTCTGCATGATCCCAGATGAGGAATAAGGGTCTTTTCTGGTGAAACAATCGGTCATTTTCTAAAAAAAATAAAAAATAAAAAATTATATACTTTTTACCCACAAATGCTCTGCGATGCGCCATGCATCACGTAATCACGTTGGAAAGGTCACATGTGGCATAGGCGGAAGTACCGAGCAAATGTTCTCAAAGCGAATGTGCAAAGACTTTTGTAAATTAAATGGCCTTTACCAAAAAAAAGATAAAACAACAATGTCAGGACAATTTTGAAGTTGGAGGAGAAAATGAGAGTTTTTCGCCCTACCGCGGTACTTCCGCCTACGTCATGTGTGACCTTTCCAATGTGATTACAAAATGTGTGGCGCATCGCAGAGCTAGTGCAAAATGAGCATTTGTGGTTCACTATATATAGAAAGATCCTGGAATGTTTTCCTCAAAAAACGACTCAAATTTTTTTAAGAAATGTCACCGTTTTGAATTGAGAATATGCTATTATTTGCCTGATTCGTGTAATTCATAACTGCATATGAAAAGAAACATTTTACGTTTTTTACATTAGACATACAAATAAGAGTGAATATTTGCAAATAGTTTAAATTGAGTACTTCATAACAATAAGACTTAGAACTTTTACTGTCATTTCTTTTTCTTAATTCCCTTACATCCATTTTAATTCTTTCATTTACATCCCCCACTTCACACAACAACAAAAAAAAACTTCCCCCTCAAAGCTCAATGTTCAAGACATGGTTACGGCCTTGAGATATATATATATATATATATATATTATTTTGTAACAATATGTATTTAAAAAAAATTCAATACATTTAAGTTAAGGTGTTCAATCCTGCATTCACAAAATCAGGAGGAGCTGAAGTCCCTTGCTGTTAAGCTGACTGAGGAGATTACCAAGATTCATTCAGATCACCAAAGCCACCTGCAGGAAGTGCAGAAGCAGCAGAAAATCACTCAAGAAACCAGCAAGAGGAAGACCCGCTCTTATGTGACTCAAGGACGACGGGCCTCTTGTGACCTACAGCAGTACCTACAGGGTGGAATAAAAGCTCTGGAGGAATTTTATGAACCCCGGTTAGTGTCCCTGCTAAAGAGACGGGAGGCCACCATGGATGCTCTCAGTAAGGCTAAAGAGCAGTGCCTAGAGATGAAAGCCCAGTTAGAACCACTGAGAGAAGAAGAGCAGATGCTGAGACTCCAGAGGACTCGTCTGGAGGAGAGGATCCGACTAATGGAGAAACAGAGGAGGGAAAATGTAGAACAATATCGGGTGCGTAATTTTCATTGATTTTACATGTCATCTTAGATTGCAAACTGACGGTTTAATGTTCTTCATTCAGGAGATGGTTGATATCTTAGAGGAAAACATCAGAGAAATGAAAATTCAGCTCAAGATCCAGATAAAGAAGAGTGAAGAATTGGAGATGCTGAAGAAAAGCATGGCCAAAGAGCTGATCTTCTACAGGCAAGTACAGGCACTTTTCAATGGACTGTTTCTCACTGCACACTGCAAAGTAATTTAAGGGGAAATTAATATTACACCATGCATAAATCAAGTGACAAAAACTACATCTCTCATGTTAATGCGTTTTTGTGCTAACCAAATGCTAGTTGTGCTTTGCTGGATAGCCCCGCCCACAAAGATATATTATTGGTCTACTGTATACTAAAAATCATATACGTTCTGACTGGTTGTAATTGCTGTAATTATATTTTATATTTTTGTATCCATATTTTATATATCCTTTATTGTTTTACAGAGAGAGTGTAGAGGGTCCTCGCAAGCAAGAGAACAGTGTGGTGGTGGAAAAAACCTAATGAACTAATGCTTGTGTTATTAATTATCTCATTAGTTGTTAAATGCTTTTGATATATTGTCATAGTTTAACCTGAATGGCATGTCTTCTCTCTCATAAACAATCACCAAAACAATAAGCACAATTTACTGAAGACACAAGTCAATGTTTTCTGCAAACCAATTTTAAAAAGCTCTCTGAACACTAGGACCAAGCACGTCAGATCAAGATCTTTATCTGACAAGCTCAGAATGTTCTTAAAACAGTGTTTTTGTTGCGTGTCAGTTGTGTATAAGAGGGAATAAAGCTCTTATATCCAGTGGTGCCTGTGAATTAACTGCTTTCTTTTATGAGTAAGTGAAGTCGGCAAAACAAGGACTTATTTGGGCACCATAAGAGAGCTCTCTAAACATACCGACAGCATGATGGTGAGAACGTGTAGATGGACTATGAGAAGATTAATTAAGACAGTGCTTTATTGATTTAATGTGTCTTGTTAAGATCTGAGATAAACTTGTACGAAGTAGAAATTATGTTTATATGGCTCGTCTCTTACCTAGTCGCGGATAGAGTAGCCTACAAGGATACAAACTCTGTCATAGTGACAGGGGGCACTATGGGATTTTTTTTTTTTTTTAAATAAGATTGAATAAGTGGCTATTTTAGGAAATTGAGAAAACTATACAATCTGACAATGACAAAAATAAAAGGTATTTTGTTGAACACTGGCTTGTGTTAGTCTTTTTTTGTTTGCTTTTATGTGTGAAAAATAAATTAGCCTACTCCAAGAAAAGTAATTTTGGGTGTTTTCACTTCAATGAAAATATGGCACAGTTCAGACCTTGAGTGATCCGATTATGAGTAGTCAGGCAAGATGGATAGATGTTTAGACCTGTTAGTAATATTCCTCTTAAATAAATCTTAAGGTCAATTATGAGAGAGGGAACAGCAGCAGGCCTGTCCTGAAGTCCCTGCAATCTTTTATCCTGTGATATCTGCAGATTTCCAATTTATTTCAAGCATGATTAACTTTAATATTTTATTTCAATTATAACTACTGCTGAAGGCAGACTAACTTCCTTTGATTATCAGTCTAAAAGCAATCTCATACCTAAATACAATTAAATGTAGCAAATATTTTACCATTGTTTTTATACAACTTTTAAATAAAAAGTTAAAAGTATATTCTGTCATATTTTTACTTAAGTACAAGTTCTTGTTTTTTTTTTTTTTTAAACATTCCTGTACCAGCCGAAAACAAATTACTGAAAAACACTTTTTTTTTTTTTTTTTTTTTTAATCTGAAGGCAACTTGTAGTTTACTGCAATGACTTACTATATCGTTTTTAACGACCGTTTGATAAAGGGTCATTTTACCCAAAAATAAAATATGTCATTAATCATTCACCCTCATGTCGTTAACTAGCTTCGTTCATCTAAGTTATGGAATTTTTTTTTTTTTTTTTTTGCGCAGAAAAAGTATTTTCGTCGCTTCATAATATTAAGGTTGAACCACTAATCACGTTGACTATTAACTATGTTTTTACTAGGCCTACTTTTCTGAACCTTGAATGACGGTAATTTCGTTGCTTTCAATGGAGGACAAAAAACCTCTTGGACTTCATAAAAATATCTTAATTTGTGTTCCGAAGATGAACGAAGGTCTTACGTGTGTGGAATGACATGAGAATGAGCAATTTGACAGAAATTTCTTTTTTGGGTGAACTAACCCTTTAATAGCCAATAATCGACCTCGAGGTAAAAGGGTCACTTACCTCAAAAACGCACCATTCCTGTCAGAGTCTGTGCACGCGCTGCTGTAGTGAAGCGCGAAAGCAAAGCAGACAAGGCCACAGCCAAACAGGTAGCCCCGCCCCAAACTCACGCCAATGGCAGGCAGTCGACTTCAACTTTTTCATTTGCTAACACACAGTTTTGATACAATAAACAAGCAGCCAATTTCAACTGGAATTGGTAATTCATAATTTACCCAAAAGACATTCTGTATTCAAAACAGCAAATTTTGCAAAAGCTATGCACCAACATTTAAAATAAATTGTATCAACAAAACAGTTTATTCATAATGTTCTGTACAAAGGTATGGACATACAGGAGAAAAGACACTGAAAAGTCACAATATTAAAGACATTAAACCACCGGACCGATACATGAAACTCAAAGTAAAAAAAAAAAAAAAAAAAAAAAAAAAAAAAAAAAAAGCTTAATTTATCAATACATCTAGCCATGTAATTAAATGGATGCTTAAATGAAAAATGAATTTATAGGCCAAGTTAAAAAATAATCTACAGAACATCACCATTGTACCACTGCACTCTGGCCACAATTTACTACACACCTGTATACACTTTTCTGATATCAAGTAATACTTTAAGTATACTTAACTGCAAGGAAATCCACAAGACACTGGTGGGAAAGGATGAGAAGGGTCATGTGTCTCACATTCTGATATTGACCAATGATCAACTGACATTTTTTCTTAGAAAAATACTCTATTAACATAGTAGAAAATGCCTGGTGGGGAAAGTGTCAATTATTCCTTTTCCATTACTTAGGTGAGAGTTCTTCACTTGTGTGTAGAGAGTTTTTAGAAGTTTTGTCTTATGCTGACAGTGGGGTGGTGTAAAGAGCTGTTTTATCCCTGAACCTCAGTGTCTGCTGCCCCCTCTGGGTCCTCGTCATTGTAGATGTTCTCCGCCTAAAGAAAAAAAGAAATACACAAATAACTGAACTACAACACAAAACTATAAAGGTTATGCTAAAAATTACAGAAGCAACTCTTTCTATATCATCTACACTAAGAGGTGGCTCAGGCTGCATCATGACGGAACTATTTATTTATTGCAGAGGTGCTGATGAAAAATTCAAAGTTGTAAGAAATGGGATTAAAAGCTAGTAGTGTCCTCACCATCTGCCAGACTTGCATGATGTTGTCCTCAGACACTGAGCAAATCACCCATGGTTCATTTGGATTCCAGGAGAAGTCTGAGATCTTGGCTGTATGGCCTCCATGGATAAACTGAATAATGGAAAAATAAGGCATCAATAATATGTGAATAACATGACCTCAAAGAGCAGCATAACGATAACTATCAAAATGTATACATTTAAAATAAAAACTGAACAGCATTACTACTCACCAGTAGCTCTGGAGGTCCATCCTCTGCATCTTCTGGTGACTGTTCCTCACCGATTTTACTGCAGAAAAAAAGAAAAAGAAAAGACAAATGTGATAAAATAGTTCTCATTTTTAGTGGTACTCATGAGTAAAAGGAAAATGAGACAACCTACCTGAGATCCCAAACATTGAGTCTCCTGTCTGTTCCACTGGAGGCCAGGATGGTCTCGTTATGAGGTGACCACTGGACCTGTGGACACATTTAAAGAGTTCATGTTATCACACTCAGTTTAAATCTTTAACAATTCCATCTTTAATCAAGGCAGGAAGGGAGATGATACCTGGAAGATTTCATCTTTGTGCGACTCAAATGAGTGAAGTTTCAGCTTGAGGTTTCGCAGATCCCACAATGCAACAGTCTGAAATGCAAATAAAAGCACAACTTAAGTCTAAATAGAGAAGCACCTTTGTAGAGTATTCACAAGTGCAACAGAACCAAATGCTGAATGTAGCTCTCACTTTGTCAGCTGAACCGGTGGCCAGAATGAACTCGCTGTATGGGTTGAAGGACAAACAGTTGACCTCTGCGGTGTGGGCATCTACCGCATGACTGGGTTTGGATGTGTTATTGGACCGTGTGTCCCAGCTAAAGGATAAGGAAATAGATTAAAATACTGCTCACATTAAATAAAAACAGACTGAACAGTTACATAGCCTTTTAAAATTAAACTTACATCATAAGCTTCTGGTCATCTGCAACAGACCCAAAGAGAGATTCGTGCAGCAGGTGCCAGGACACGTCCTCCACTACAGCAGTGTGACCAGTGAAAATGGTCTTAGCGTCCACTATTTTCCCCTCCTTTGGCACTGTGCTGATGTCCCACAGACAGATGGTCTACACAGAAACAGATGAACTCATAGGAACATGCACACAAAGCAAGATCTTCTACATCAGGTTACCAACCTTCCTTGTCAGTCAAACCCTTAGGACCTAAAACACTTACTTGAAGATTGAGTAACCTTTTGAGAAATTTACCTTATCTATTTAGTCTTAATTATATTTCATTATACATTCTTTTTTTCAATTTAATTTAGCATTGAATGAATTTAGGGTACATATAAAAGCACAGAGTAATACCTGAACCCTCAAGTGTTTGCAAATATACAGCTTAAGTAACCATATAATTAAGTCAGTTATAGTGATAGTACAAATGTCTTACGTGATCATCAGAAGCACTCAGCAGACACCCACTCAGGTTGGGATTCCAGGACAGACCATAACCTTCTTTCTGATGCCCCCTCAGACGCAGGTCAGGAGTGCACTCGCCAGAGGGATCTTCAGGAGCACAGGAGGAGAATAGAAATTTAGAGGAAAAACTTCAATAAAAATCAATATTGACATCTGTCGCCTTCAACTGACTCAACAAATAGCATGGAGATTAGGATTAAGAGTTAAGTCTCCCATTATCACGTTTAGTTTTGGTATTTTTTGTGTTTTGCTATACTTTAGCTGTTAAACAGTTTGCATTTTGGCACCTAGATACATTCAGTTGGACGCCTTTGTGTCACACCGTGCACTGTTTTTCTAAATTAAAAGGTGAACAAAATGTTTCCAGCTCATACCAGGTTTGGAGGGGTGTTTGGTGTAGTCAAAGACCAGCACATCACTAGTGGGAGTCTTGGTGGCAATGATGCAGGGGTTCTGTGGCATGTAGCGAGCCCTGTTCACCTCTCCCTCATGATTAATCTTGATCTCAATCTCTATCTTCCCACTCACTGAGCCAAAACCACCAAATTCTGTAAACAGAAAAAAAAATGTGATAACTTGTCATATGTACATAGGTTCAGTTTATGATCTACACATCTTCATATACGATAAGCCACTCACCTCCTTTTTCACTGTCATAATGTGAGGCATCAAACTGGGCATCATCATTGGGCAGCTGGACGCTGGCAATAACCAGGTGATTCTGCTCATCAGAGGTATGTGTGCCGAGAACCAGACGGTGCACACTAAAATCCTTCCCTTCAGGTCTGTGAAACATGACAAGTATGAATGTTATTTACACTGACCTTTATAAAAAAATTACACACAATTTCTACCTACACAATATTCATTATCTGCTATTCTTAAAGCTGTGGACTTTGCAAGAAAGATCAATATTATCATAATAACATCACAGAAAAAGAAAAAAAAAGCCCACCAAACACATTAAAAAGATAATTTGGAGCCCCACCTACTCAACCAATTGAGAATGTTCCACAATAGGGCTGCGACAACTAATCAAAATTGGTAATGAAGATAATCGACGAGTTTCATTGATTAATCAGCACATGGAAAACATCTGCTAATGATTACATTTCTATGGACAAAACGCATTTGGAAAACAGCAGAGGATGCAGAGTGAGCTGCTGCAGGAAAAGTGCTTGACCCAAGTTGTCCTAAACATGAGAATGTGTCATTAAACAAAAGCAGAGTGTGTGTGAACTGGAAGTTGTGACCAACTTTACTTCGGTATTGTGACGTATTTTCCAAGTGAAACAATATTAAATGAGGAAAAAGGGTGCATGTCTTATTTTTTCCGCTGGGCATTGATTGGATCTAGAAAAGAAGACATCCCAATCAGCTCGCAGCAGGCTGACAGTTGGAGGAGATGTTCAGTTGGAACTGAGGTCATCAGTAAAGGAAGTAAATAGGGTCAATTTTGATTTTATGCCGACTTTAATGTGGCGGTTTTCCTCTGCGCATATTTCTTTTTTCTTTTTTTTTGTGTGTGTGGTTGGATCCTTATCTGTAAATGTTAGAAAGCCATGCGAGTACTTCCATTTTGCATAAAGGCTTGCCATGACAAAGGGAGTCTCCATTAAACTTCAGTGAACGTGCACCATTGCACACATATGCATCAAACAGAGCGCAACAATTCTTGCTAGACATTAAATAAGTTTAAAATTCTACAGGTAACAAGTAATTGTATTTTTTGAGAGCAGTAAGTATAAAGTGACTATTGTAATGGAGTAATAAAAGTAATGTTCAGAGTGAATGCGTTTTCCTCCTATCCCGTACCAGTAAATATTAAGTCTGTACTTTTGTTATTCTAAATTATAATTTTTTTATTTAGTGATTTTTACTTTAAAATGGTAGCAATCAATTTAAACTAATTTTACATAGCCTACATATTAAGTAAATTCACTATATTTGTATTCATTGCCTTCAAATTGCACATTGTTTGCAGGACAAGGTTAGGCAGAATGTAAAAACTATTTTGTAAATAATGGATTCGTTTAAATAGTAATAGTAATAGTAAATTACTATTTTTTTAATTTTTGGATGTCTCCCTCATCCAATTAATCAAGAAATAATCGATAGATTGATCGCTTATCAAAATAGTGAGTAGTTTCAGCTGATGACAGTAGGTGTGAATGTGTTACCTGGTGACATCTGGCAACCACTGAGCAGTAAGACTGGGCCACTCCAGCGCGTGAGTCATAACCAGATCATAAAGAAACGGAGTGTTTTTCTTCCATATTTTATATTCTTCATTTATCACCCTCTCCTCCACCGCGTCATCAAATGCAGCTGTGACAAAAAGGGGCGGGAAAACAAGATAAGATCTGTCAAAATGCCTTCAATAGAGGAACTATTTAAAAGCATCTTGAATATTTAACTCTTTAAGAGTATCTTGAATATGTAAGTTCATAAAGTCGCTCGACAAATTACTTACAATCTACTAGCGTCAACATTGTAAGATAATGCAATTAATATTGCCCAATTTGTTAGACAAACTGTATGGAAAACGACTCAAATTGACAACATAGCCCAATATTTTGCATTTAGCAGAAGTTAGAAGCGCAAATAACAATAATAATAATAAAAAATCCAAAATAATACTGAAAGCTTCCAGTAATGTAGCAACGCATTCCATGAATTTACACACCTCAACTTATAAACCAAACAAACTAGCCGCAGCTAATTCGACGCTAATTTACCTGAACTACTAAGTTATTTAGTTACTTTCCAACATGTTCCCATCATAAAAGAATGAATTTAGGCCGAATAACAGGTCATGTGTGCTCATAAAAAGCTCTAGAGTGTAAACTGTATTGATGTAGCAAAGACTGTGTCGTTATGGCGGGATTCGGCCTGCGCAGAAATCACACCAACAAACACCTCAGCTGCCGCTACCGGCTTCATTTAACCAGCCGCCGCTAAAAGAGAGTACATCGAATGTACAAAACCATACTAACCTTCTTTATCAGCCATAGCGACTCGACAGACAGCTATCACTCGTAAACTTAACCGATAACAAGATACCGGTGTAGTTTCCCCGGGAGTGCAGGATGCTCTTTGTCTCGCGCCGGCGTGCACGTTCGCGCCAACTCGGACAGACACAGCAGAGCACGCGCCACCAATGAACAGAGAGGGGAAGAAGAGTGGCTTCTTCTGCAGAGGAGGTGATCGCACACTACAACCACTATACTGCCCTCTGTTGATACCACGCGACAAAATGAAAAAATGCATCGTGACATTTCCATGACAGTCTCCCCTCACAGACAGTTCTCTTTACTGTAAAGCAAATATAGCACCATTTGCTCTCATTAAACAGTATTTGTATATTACTATGTTACAGTATTGAGACCTAAATGAACAACAATTGTGAAACATGGATAATACAAAAAATACAGTAGTGTTTTTTTAACAGTATGCATTTTTACTATTTAACAGTATTGATACTCAAATTAGAATAATAAATGAGAATAATAAAGTGAAAAAGTAAAGTGAAACAACCCATCAAATTACAGTAATTAAACCATTAGGGGAATTTATTAAAAATAAATATCCAAAATCTTATTAGCCCTAAAACGGGCTTCAGTTTCTTTATGAAAATGAAAATATTTCTTTAGATTTTTTTTTGAGTGTGAATTTTCCCCCGTTGAGGATTACTCAAAAACATTATTTTAAAAAGCAATTAATTTTAAGGCAATTAAAATGTCATCTTCTGTGAGTTGATTTTAGTTTTCTAATGCATGAGAGTCTATAAAGTCAATTAAATCAAAAAATAATCAAATTTATAATTCTTCTCTCCATGTTAATGTTGAAAACAAATTATACTTGACATCATTAGCAGGAATTAGGGAAGTAATTAATAAAGTCCTAATCAACATGCAAGTTTGTAAAGACATTCACGTTTATTCATTTGGCAGATGTTTTTATCCAAAGCGACTTACAAATGAGGAGATAAAGAGAAATCAAACCAATTAAAATAGGCAAATTCTTGAAATAGAGTACATATAAAACACCTTTTATTCATAAAAAGATTAAAAGCAGTCCCATACGACATATACACGTGTCTTTTCAAACAAAAATCAATTGCAGGAAACTGATGTGCACAGTACCTGAACGGAAATATATAAAATGTGTTTGTTATTAAAGGCTATCTATATGTAGCTCCCTGCACTCTTTTCCTAGTGCTCAGAAGCTTTTCCCTGGATTGGGCAGTGTATGTGACTTTCTCTCTCTGGACACAAATGTAATGACATGGAGCCTAAATATGCACTAAAAAGCTGGTCACAGAGAGTTGACTGTGTAAAACCATACAATCTTCAGGATCCTCAAGATTATTAGTCTTCTTCCCCCTCTGACTCAGACTCTGTGGGAGAGAATTAAGAAATAATGTGATTGAGATTTACATTTATGGCAGAGGTTATTTATTTTTATTATCTAATATAATTCCTCACCTTCCTCCGCATTCTGAAGCCACTCCACAAATTTCTTCATTTGCTCCAGAAATACGCTTTTTCCTTTGGCAGCATGGGCATCTTTGTACCATTTCAAAATGGCCTCCTCACTAATGACATCAGCTATGGAATGAGAAAGAAACGCCATATCTTACATTACATGCCAATAATATATCATTGAATCACTGATCAGGTATGACATGGGTACCTTTGTAGAAGAGCACCACTATTTTGGAGAAGGATTTCATGAAGTGGATGTTGTCATAGCAGTACTCCTGAATCTTGAGCAGTAAGACCAGCTCTGATTGGCCCTGAGTACTGAACACAGCCAGGAGAGGTGCATAGTGCTATAGGAGAAACAATAATGATTATGTTAATATTATATTATTATAATACAGCTCTATATATAAAGTTGGATATATATTATATCTAACTTTATCCACATACATGCAGTAAAGAGATAAGCTTTATCTCTGTGTAAGCTTTATCTGCATACCTGCAGTATACTTGCATAGGACAATATATACTTTACAGCATATTTCAATTATTACTGTAACATATTATTATTACTGTTAATGATATTATAAACATTAACATCATATTTTTTTGAAACAATGTATATTGTGTAAAGTGCTATACAAATAAATTTGCCTTGACTTGAATTTGACTTTTTTTGCAGAGGTTATTTTAAAATATTAGACTAATTTTACACAATAAATAATAATAATCACAACCTGACTTTGATGTAGTGGTCAGAAATTAAATGTATAACAAATAAAATTCATTAAAAAAAATACACATGATGTTTGTAAATAAAAACAGTGGGTGTCATTCACTAACTGTGTGTACACATACATTTGTGAGTAAAATCTGCATACAAATGTATTCAAGAATAAATCATGATTCAATAAATCAACTTTCGTTTAATTCTCAATTTACAAAAAACAACTTAAACCACATGTTTATATGGAGATGATTTGGGTGTGTTTTATGCAAATTACTCGCAAAAAACTTTTGCCATAAGGTAGCTCATTTAAAATGAGGTTAAGAATAAATGCATGTGCATATGCACATGCTATGAATTACGCAGAAATTTCTCCTGTGCATATAAATATGAATAATTCACACAGTTATTAGCGAATGAGACCCATTGAATTCAGACAGACAAAGTGGTTGGAGTAGCTCTACACTGAATTAATTCTTACACTATGTCTGCACAATTTTAAGTTGACAGATTTCTTGATGCAATTACTAAAAAGATAGAGTATAGCTATAAAACTCATACTTATATTTAAATTATCATTTAATTGAAATGTGTGTATAGATATGAGCATTACAAATAGCAGTTTGGCCTTAGAAAGTCTGCGTGTTGATACTGTGCCTTCAGGTGTTTGAGGGCCTGCTCGGTGACCAGCTCCTCTTTCTTGTTCCATTCAACATCATTCATGAGGCAGGTCCACAGTAAACCAATCACAGCCTGCTCCTGAAGATCATTCTTTTTCATTTCCTCTTTCACATACACCACGATCTGAACACAATTCACAACAGAACATATGGAACACTTTAAAGAGGACCTACTATGCTTTTTTACAATTCCAACTTTCTTTAATGTGTAATGCTGCTGTTTGAGCATGAAAAAGGTTTGCAAATTTATAAAGCACAAAGTCACACCAAAGGGAGTTATTCTCTATATCAGTGCGCACTGTTTCTGAACTCCCTGAAATGCCTCGATTGTAGTCTTGAATTTTCTTCCGGGAACATACACGTCACAATATTACTCACTGAAATAATTCCCGCCCAAGGCATATGCAAAAAAAGGGGGTGAGGCCTGGTTGAGTTGCGTTAATTTCCAAAACACGCTTAAAGCGGTTGACTAATCACAACACACTGGTCCAGCTGACCAATCAGAGCACCTTGTGCTTTTTGGAAGGAGGGGCTCCATAGAGACAGCGACTAAACAGGGGTGCATTTCCCATACAATGACGTAACTCGCTGATTAACTACAATAGTACAATGCATCTTTGAAAAAACTAACCAACTACTCAACTAGTGACGACTGTTTCCCGAAAATGTGGGTAACATGGTCGCACCGTCGTTTGAACCGCATTGGTTCAACAATATCATTTATGATGCCACGCACAGGTGGAGGAGTAATAACTTCTTCAAATTAATCTATTTTACATCTCCGAGATGCTGCTGTAATGCTCTTGTGCCCAAGAGCATGATCTATTAAAGTTCACATGTGATACTATCAAGAAACTATGCTTCTAACCACAGGTTGAGAGCTGTAGCTTCAACCACGTAAATGTATGCGAATGTTTACTGGAACTATGGTTTCAGGAAACACTGAATTGTTGAACACTGTTGGCAATGACAACTTGCGACCATAGTTGGCTAATGATGATTTTGAATAATGCACCCCAGAGCGTTACTGACAGACTGGGAAGAGAGGTGCTGCAACAATGTAAAATATGTAAAAAATAATGTTTTTTTTTTTTAAAGTAAAGCATGAAAGTCTATTCTAGTAGACCCTAAAAACTAAATCAAGACATAATATGGCCTTTTTTGTACGATAAGTGATTTTGGTTGCCCCTTGATGTGCAGTTAACATCTGGGTCCTGAAGCCAATGCAGTTGAGAAGCACTGAACTATAATGTTTAATGTGTGTGAATGTGAGGAGCAGGACACACCTCTCTGATGGGACACTGCTGCGACAGGCGCTCCTGCAGCTCTTTCTGAAGTTCCTTGCGTGTGCCCAGAGACTGTTGGACGCGCAGGAAGTCTGACAGCTCTTTCAATCCTGCCTCGGTGAAGTACTTTGAGAAGTGCTCCACATTCTGCTTATTGGCAGGGAAGAGTTCCTGGAGTCAGAGCAGATTACACAATTAGAGTAATTACAGGAGGAACTAGAAGGAACCTTTAACTTTCTAAGACTCGAATTGAAGCGTGTCATTATTCCGATGTTAAAATACTTTCTCATTTTCCAGCCTGATTTCGATGGAAGTTGAGGTAAGTGAGGACATGTTTGAAAACTGTTGTTGTTTTTAATATTCTGTTTGGTGGCACAGAAATTACACACTCCACCTTTAAGCATCAGCATTGTGGGAAACAAATTATTTTAAACTGTAATAATATTTCAGAATATTACTGTTTACTATAATTTGGATCAAATAAATGCAGCCTTTGTGAGCATAAAACACTTATGACAAAAACATTCAAAAAAACCTTAATGTCCCCAAACTTTTAAAAGGTAGTTAGTGTGTGTGTGTGTGTGTGTGTGTGTGTGTGTGTGTTTACTATTGAATATCAAAACCTTTGTTTTACAGAAATCTGCATGGATTTTTTTGTTGTACTGTGCACATCAAGGTCATGAGTGAGTTTAGAGGTGTTAAGACACGTCTGCCAGGTAATGAACGTCTCCATGGAAACAATTTATCTGCATAATGGTTCATTATCTCCTCATAATTTTCAGAGGTTAATGAATTCAGTATCAAAACTGATAAGAGAAACACAGATGAGCAGCAATCATCATACCAGGAGTTTCTTATCCAGGTTGGCTTTTCTAAGGGCAGATGTCACAGCATTGGCATCCTTCTCTGCTATCCAAGCTTTAAACATCTTCACCGCAAAAGAGGCTGATATTCCTACAAAGCAAAGAGTGGGGGAAAAAAGCGCAGACTCCGTAATTAATTTCTTAAATAGTCACATGAATTCGCTACTTATGCAAATCAATTCCCAACGAGGAAGAAGACAAAACAAAAGCACAAACCTTCTTTGACAAGGTTTTCGCTGAAGAGGCTGGTGAGGATAGGTGGAGGCAGTGTGCTGTTGGCCAACAGGATGCCTGTTAGCATGGCTAGTTTGGTCTGCTCAGGACTCAGTGAACGCCTTCAGGAAGAGAAGAAGCTATGCAGGGATAAGAAATATGGATCAGAACATACTGTATATCAGCCTATTTGACCTGCAGCAACACCATTTAATGAATATTAAACTACACTGGCATCATGTTTGTTTGCCTGCAGTGGTATATTTTTTACATGCGAGACATCGTCCACAGTAAAACACATTACTGATAATAGTTACCTTTTTGATTTCCTCTTCAAAGGTCTTCTCCAGATATTTGTACCTTCTGATAAGTTTATTGAACACCTGTATATAGACATAATCATCCATTAGTAACTGTTTTTGAAGTATTCATTTAATACTTTTTAGGGCTGCCCTTGACTAAAGATTTTTCTAGTTGACTAGTAGTCGTTCATTTAAGCGATTAGTCGACTAGTCGCACGTTTATATTAATAAACCATATAAATCATAATGAGCCTTTAATTGACTATATATAATGCATAGCCTAATCAGCACTCAATCAGCTTGCCACAACGCAACAGCAAAAGTATTGATTATGAATGGATCTCCACAGTAGTGGATGTGCCTATATGCATATGTTTCATGAATATTTTCAGGTAATCTGAAAATATTTGTCTTCCATTTGAATTGGTTCATTTAAAAGTAGAAATTTCAAGCTTTCTATAGATGTACAGTATTTCTCATGTCTGTGAGGTATGTATAAACTGAGATTCGGTTTATTTTTTTGACGCGCTTGAAGTTCACTTGAGACAGAGACGGCAGAAAGAGCATCCTGTTTGTTTACAAAAGCATAATGTTTTGTTGTTATTGTGAGTGCACACAAATAAAATTAAAGTTTCCAATGATGTATTACTCTCATCTGTATGTCCAAATATTATAGAGTATTTTAAGTTAAATGCAAGCGATTGCACTGGCTCCTCCATGTCATGCAGTAAGCGTGCTACTATTCAGCTTCCACACTCCGCAGAAACAGTTGGAAATGCGCCAAATAATAGCGCACATTCACCTAGGTTAACATTAGAGTGAGCGGCAATGTAAAGTGAGAGAGAGAGTGACGTTAAAGCCAAGTATGGTAACCCATACTCGAAATTTGTTCTCTGCATTCAACCCATCCAGTTAGTGCACACACATTAGGAGTAGTGAGTAAACACACACAAACTGTGGACATGCACACCCGGAGAAGTGGGCAGCCATTTTTTGCTGTGGCACCCAGGGAGTGATTGGGGGTTAGTCATTTCCTGCCAGTACTGAGACTCAAACCCGCAACCTTCGGGTTACCAGTCTGACTTTCTAACCATTATTCCATGACTGCCCTCTAGTGGCTAATTCTTACATGTTTCAAGTGATAAGCCATATTTGAGGTCAATGAATGATCGGTGACATTTGAATATTATTTTCTGACATACTGTAATTATCACAGGACCCGACGTAAATGATCTGTCCCTCACAGACTGTGTGACTTCGCCACTTCCACTTCTGCGACTAACCGAACCGACTAATAAAATTTGGGTCGAATAAGCCTCTTCTCATCGACTAATAGTTAATTGACTATTAGGGGGCTGCTCTAACATTTTTTATTATAATTATAATAATAGTAATAATTTTAAATAAAAATTATAACAATAATTATTATTATTATTATACAAAAATCCTAACCCGATCGATTAAAAATTCAACTGATTGACATCCCTATACTTATACCAAAATTAAATTTTATTCCTCATGATATGACCCCCGCAGATGAAAACAAAATGCTGGAAACAAGAACACACTTTCAAGCTCACAGTGGCTGATGATGGAGAGACATTGTAATCCAAGGGATTATTTTGAAATGACACAGTATAAGTGGCATACTGGTTCTAGCAAGGGGATTTGGGGACTAAGTACATCTAATGCAATTTTGAAACAGGATTCCTCCGCCTTCCTGCCGCCTTGGTATCAGCTGCTCATTTTTCATATACAAAAATGGAAAAAAAGCATCTCATTGAACACAGTGAAGAGGGGTGTTCACCTGAGCATAGCTGCGAACAGCAGTGTGGTTTTCCTCTGTCTTGAACACACAGTGCTCCGTCACCTTGGTTTTGTCCACGTCGTCAATGCGCGTTCCCCCGGGAGCTAAGAGAGGGAAAGTGAGGTTACAGGTTAATGCTGTAAATCCTTTCAGAGCACTGCGCTGTCATTGTTAACCCCTTCTGAGAGAATGTCACTGCCTACTGCACAATTATAATTGAGATAGGTGGATGCCACAGCAAACAGTTATGCAATAAATATACCAGAATGCATCATTAATCCTGTATCATATGCTACATTTGCAATGTTTACAGTTTTGTTCATTATGTATAATGTACATTATACTGTACAGCTTTAATTATAAAAGGTGTGATTTTAGATTATTGTATAATCTAGAGTATTGTAGATCGAGTTCAAGAAGCACTAGCATTAGTAATACAGAATTGGATGCATTTCAAAATCATTTAATCGAATTAGGAAAGAAATTGAATCACAACATTGCTTCCACTCCAAAATAGGACATGGTTTCTCAATGTGCTCTGCACACAAAACAATGCAATGCCTTATGGTCTAATCCACAGGTGTCCGGGTTAATACCACACAATAGTTAACTTCAGATCCCCTTGAGAGATTTGCTACGGATTACAGTGTTGATCCACTGATCGGTCAATGTACCACATCTTACCATATTAAAAAGTACACTAAACTGGCTCTTCTCTGGAGCAACAAATGGGACATGATGGAAAAATTAATTGTTTTTGTAACAGACATAGGCTAGTAAGAACTGTGTGTGTAAACCTCACTCCCCTGAACTCAAGAGTTCCTCTAGCGACTGACGCTAGAGACTCTGGTCTTTAGACTCCTTGATAGAGCGCCCACCTCCCATGCGGACGGCCCGGGTTTGCGTCCCACTTGGAGCGGGCAGGTGCGAACTAGAGGGGCTATACATTCACTCGCAAAACTTTTGCCTTCTCCCAAGAATCGTTGCATTGGCTTTTAAAAGCACTGAAATTATATTTTTCCTTTTGCGTCCACTCTTGCAAATGAAAAGTTCTCTGAAAAACGAAAAAAGTTTTGCGAGCAAACGTAAAGACATTGAAATATAATTTTTCATATTATTTCCATCACCAGTCCTGCTCGCAAAAGCATTACCTTCCCCCAAGACACTCTCCGTTTTTGTTCGCAAAAATTTTGCATTTTCTCACAAAATTGCATTTTCTCGCAAAAGTTTCTCAGGGTAAGGCAAAAAAAACAAAAAACATTATATATACACATAGTTTTTTGTGTTCCTTAAGGGGCTCTGTACTTCTTAGGCAGAAAAGATTCAATATTCAAAATATTCAAATGAAATCCAAGTACAATAATGTTTTTCTTTTTTTTTTTTCCAGAGGTTTTTCTTCTATTATCTTACATGATGGCATAATGTGACCAAATTATTCTTTTTATTTAATAAAGAACAATACACATTAATAATACATAACAATACGTAAAATGCACCATATTTAGCCTGGATAAAAAACACTGGCTAATTTTCATCTGTAGTCCCTTGGCAGGTTGATGTTAAAGTCCCCCTGTAGACAATAATTTTATCCCTTAAAACTCATCTTTGATCACCAAAATGACGTATTCAAATGTTTTTTCCCTGTGAAAACAATTTCGTCATGCCTTAAAATAGCTTGAATGTAACTACACCCTTGCTTCATTTAGTATACTCAGATCTATGAATATGCTAATTAGCCCCGCCTCAACTCACACAAGCTCAGAGATCCACTTGGTCAACTTACTGAGGTAAACGCTGCACAATGGTATCGCTTTTTACAACGTCGGACACATAACGGTAATTAATATGATTAGCCTTTTGCTTGATTACATATCAAACAGCTAACAATGTGTTGCTAATGTTACACGACTCCATTGCTTCAGAGCAGTCATAGTTAATGATATGCTAAAGCCCGCCGGCACGTTGTCATGATTGGTTACAAGGTAGTTTGTGACGCATGAAACACCAGGGATTTCAAACCACGTTTTTGAAACCGTCTTTAGATCACTGCAGATTTAAAGACAAAATACTCAGCAATGGTGTTGACTTATGAATTTGCACATGGTTTGTCTTAAAGGGTTTGTCATATTAAAAACACCACAGACATATAAACAACATTAAAAACTCAATTTTCACCACAGGGGGACTTTAAAGACAAATTACTAAGCAAGAACATTTCTTACAACATATTTTACTTGCTTAATGAGAATTTCTGAGAAGACAGGACATTAAAAAATAAAAGCAGGTCAGTGTAACATTCATCGTTTCATTCATCAGGAATTGACTGGATTATGTAAAAAGTTCTTTAGAAAAGATGTTTAACAGGAGTGGTTGAAAAATGAATGAATAATGTGCACAAATGAACTGTTGTTCATGATAATACTAGCATCATGCATTAAGAAAGTAAACAGTCAATTTTCATTTCATATCAACTTGAAAGTGGTACAATTATCACGTATCATCACACACGCATAATTTATCCCACTCTATTTTCACAGAGTTCGGGGAAATCAGTCTTTGTTATGGACTTATAAGGGCAAAGGTCACCTTAAGGAAGTCCAGTGATGCTTAACAGAGGATTTGGACTAATCTCTATTTTAACAGAGTTAAAGGCAGCCTTCTGCTCATCAGGGCTCTATACTGTACCATAGATGGATTAATCTGACTGCTGACTGGACACTTGACCAGGCTGTTCTCCTTCCTCTCTCATGTGCTCTCACTGCTCTGTGAGCTTATATAGAGCCAGAATAAACCTTTTAGCTGTAATTGGGTTGACCGAGACAGTCCCTTCCTGGAGACATCTATGTCAGTGCCTGAAACTGAACTAATTCTACACAGACTGAACTAAATATCAAAGAGGAAGAATGTAAACTCACATTGAAATAAAGCTCTTCTCGCACAGAGGATTCCCCTAGCTAATGTTCAGCAGTTTGAGGCTACAGCTACGTCAAGCTGTATTGTACATATAGATGGGTTATTATAATTAACTGAAACAATCAAAAAAAAAAAAAAAAAATGTTGCTTTAAATAAAATAAACTAACTAAAATAAAATTACATTTAAACTTAGCTAGCTGTCAATCAGAACAGAGTAGGCTCTCAGAAAGGAGGGGTTCAGAGAGAAGGAATCTTCGAACAAATGGTTTTCAGACTCTTTGAGAAATTATGTGATGTACAATGTATATTATGAGAAAATTAAGGTGTTTTTTGACCTTGGATGCATGTAAACCTATTGTAGGAGACCTCCAAAACAAAATAAGGAACCTTTAAAATAGCATAATAGAGACACTTTAAAGGGTTAGTTCACCCAAAAATGAAAATAATGTCATTTATTACTCACCCTCATGCCGTTCTACACCCGTAAGTCCTTCGTTAATCTTCGGAACGCAAATTAAGATATTTTTGTTGAAATCCGATGAAATCCGACCATTTTTGAAATCGGCCATCACTATATAAGTCGTTATTTTGTTTTTTTGGCACACCAAAAATATTCTCGTTGCTTTATAATATTAATATTGAACCACTGTACTCACATGAACTGATTTAAATATGTTTTTAGTACATTAATGGATCTTGAGAGAGGAAATGTCATTGCTGGCTATGCAGGCCTCACTGAGCCATCGGATTTAAACAAAAATATCTTAATTTGTGTTCCGAAGATGAATGAAGGTCTTATGGGTGTGGAACGGCATGAGGGTGAATAATAAATGACATTATTTTCATTTTTTGGTGAACTAACCCTTTAAAGTTAAATTGCTATAACCTAATTATGTGCTGTCTGATCTGCCAGGATATGTGTTTCACAACCCCTTACATGCATCCAATTCTAACACATATTCAACCTCGAAAAAATCCTATAATACGCCTTCATGCTGTTCTCTACACTGGCTTCCCATATCTGCTCAAACCAAATTCAACACTCCGCTTCTGCCCCACAGAGAAGCCGCCCACTCACTCTCTCAGCCTGCTTATGTGCAAAAGATCTGAAGATTTCCAACTGGCTCTGACAGCTCCTAGGAGACAACTAAGACAGGGTAAAATCATGTTGTGTATTCCCTGCTGTCCTCATCTTTAACAATCAATGGGATTTGTAAGTTGATGGGCTGGAGGTACTTCACTAAACACTTTGATCCAAAGTGTGTGTAAATGTGGAAGCAACAGCCTGCTGTCACGGGGGAGTGAGCTAATGACCTCTTATTCTGTTAATCTGTTAAACACAGCATTGTCTTTGCATGAGCTAACAGCACAAAGGATGGCTCAGTCGGACCTAGACTCTACAAGTGCGATTTTCTGTCCTTTACGATTGTTGCTTGTCAGATTGTACAATATTACACCAGTGCCATCTTGGGTAAAAGACAAAGCATCAATGGTCTTTTATGCCAAACTGTAAAATGTACATAACACAAAAGTTATGTCGACACCATTTTGTCTTATAAATCAATCCCGAAAACTTTCTCAAGATGCAAATTTACATGCGCAATTGCGTACACAATAGGAAAAAAAAACAGTGTTTATATGGGAAAACAACAACAGGCTAACAGATGTTCTCAGGATCTGAATGCTGAGTAATGAGCTTCCAAGCCAAAGACTTGGTATAACAGGTGTAATTCAATTGGATTTTATGTTTATTCGCCATTATTTGTAGAAATACATCGTCGAATTATATCATAAGGATGTTTCGATGGGCCCTGGGTATTATCAGAGACATTAAACAGTAAGAAATGGACCATTTAAAGAAAAATCAATAGGAATAAATGGAGCAATTCCAAGAGGGTCCTCGCATCATCGGTGCTCAGGCCCTAAAAATCCTAAAGCTTAATATTGAAGCTTTAGGCTATATTCACACTGTCAGTTTTTGGGATTGACAACCGCATTTACTTACAGGTGTGAGTCTCGAAATGTCCAGTTCACACAGCAACTTACAGTAGCATCTCGAAAACTGTCTGTATGAACGTGCGATGAGAGTCAAGACCGTATTCTCTTACTAGTAACCATAGTGACAATGACCGAAGTGATGTCAAAGATGGCGACAACCATAAAGCTAAAACTCTTATCACTTTTGACATGACAAATCCAATTTAGCAGTGATCTTCTCTTTAGCAATCTTCATTAACCGACAGCAGCTTCAAATGTAAACATGCGCTAGCCTGGCGCCTTTAACCATTGCACTCACATCTCATGTCCTTTGCAGTGTCTAGCGCATAACATGGCATTGGAGGAGCACATAGAACACAAAACTGATGGGAGCAGCTCCGGTGGAGAATAGTGACTGGATCTAAAACCTTCAGATGACACACAGCTCATATCTCCCCCGCTGAAAGCACAAAAAGTGAAACCCCTTAGCATATTGGCTCTCTCGCACTGTATGACGTGACAGACAACTAGTTGTCCAGTCCGGTTCCGTTCACACAGCGTGAATTTTCCAAGAATACAGTTGTGAGTCCTGTAAATTCACGGGTGTGAATTCGGTCATACAATGCGGTCGTCACTCCCGTAAATAACCGTACTGTGTGTGAACGTAACCGTATTAAGGACTCAAATACAGGACTGACAACCGTATTCTGTTGCTGTGTGAACGTGGCCTTAGAAATGGGTCCTACATTTCAGTAAAAAGAGTCTTTTGCCTTTTTGTTGAGTTTAAAGTCAAGATGTAATGGAAGAAGCAACAGATCTTTTCTTCCATATTGCAGTGTTGCAGTACTCAAGACCAGACAAGTCTGAGTCCAAGACCATATTTTTGATAACTAGTTAAGACAAGCTCATTCGAGTCTGAGTCCAAATGCTCCTAAAAATATGGCCTTGTCTGGTCTCAGGTACTACAACACTGTCGTACTGTGATACATCCAAGTGAAACGGAGTATCAAAAAGGAAAAAATGTAGGATGGGGACTTGACGTTTCACTAGAAGATTGAGTTATGACATTAACAATAAGATCAATAATGCATTTAGAAAACTTTCATTTCCTGCCAACTTTAAATACTCTGAAGCGCATTAGCTGGACCAGCCTGAAAAAAAAAATCTGTTCTTCAGCATGATTTGAACTAAAGAAACAAATTATTGTTAGATTTTATTGCCAGTTTGAAATGTTACTGAAACGTAATCATAACAGTTTAGGAGATTATTAAATGCATCTCTGTACTAAGAGAAAATAAAATAGTATACTTAAAATCATCAGAAAGCAACTGTAATGAGGCATCACCAAAGTCAAACTGGATCTACAAAATATCTATGCAATATTAAAGTCGGCATGAAACAGTAGTGATAGTCATTTCTTCTCTATTGTGACGTATAGCTGAGTGAAACGATACAAGATATTCTAAATGATGCAAAAGCTTTTGGACCTTCTCACCAAGCATGCTCCCAGCGATGAGGATGTCAAACAGGGTGTCGGCATAGCGGCGGTAGTCTAGTCTCGACCCATTGACATCCAGAAACTTGGCTACAGCATCAAGATCACCACCTGCTTCGTTGAGGCCTTGAACAATTGTGTCTCGGAAAACCGTAGGCTCAAACTTCTCCTTTTCATCTGGAAGAGAGAAAACACAAGACAGTCAGGGTTACCACAGCACAGCAAAGATTCAGGATTCACAGTAGCCACTTTTAGATATAAAATATAACGCTTTAAATGTTTTGAGTTGATCCTTCATTTGTATCCATCTGTATAGAACACTTGATAACGAAGCAGGTGGTCACACAGAAATATGCAAGCCGCACTTATACCTACCATTATGTAAATGAGTTCCCTCGCCTCGCTGCTGGCTAGGAATTCTGATTATAGCACACACTAAAGAACATGTTGAGTGTCTTCCTGTGAGATCTCACATTTGAAGAGCCAGTCACACCTACAACGCAAGCCAGTGAAGCATAACACTAATGCCCTGTTGAAAACGCCCTCACATTTGTCACAGTCAAAAGCTAACGTTCCTAAGCTGTCTGTAATGTCTAATGGTGTTCACCTTTCACCCAAATCATACACCTACATGAAAGTTTCAATTTAGAATTGTATGACAAAAACTGTACTATTTCTTTCTATGATTTTTTTTTTTTTTTTTTTTTAATTTAAGATTTAAAAATTTACAAATTTTGTTTAATCATACACTACCATTCAAAAGTTTGGGGAAAGTAAGATTTTTTTTATAATTAACCTAATACTTTTATTCAGCATGGATGCATTCAATTGATCAAAAGTAACAGTAAAGACATTTATAATGTTACAAAATATTTCTATTTCAAATAAATGTTGTTTTTAACTTTTTTAATGCTATCAAAAAGTTTGTGTTTACTGTTTACATAATATGTGTGTGTGTGTGTGTGTGTGTGTGTATATATATATATATATTACACACACACTCTTTCTTACATACATACAGTGGGTACGGAAAGTATTCAGACCCCCTTAAATTTTTCACTCTTTGTTATATTGCAGCCATTTGCTAAAATCATTTAAGTTCATTTTTCTTCCTCATTAATGTACACACAGCACACCCCATATTGACAGAAAAACACAGAATTGTTGACATTTTTGCAGATTTATTAAAAAAGAAAAACTGAAATATCACATGGTCCTAAGTATTCAGACCCTTTGCTCAGTATTTAGTAGAAGCACCCTTTTGATCTAATACAGCCATGAGTCTTTTTGGGAAAGATGCAACACGTTTTTCACACCTGGATTTGGGGATCCTCTGCCATTCCTCCTTGCAGATCCTCTCCAGTTCTGTCAGGTTGGATGGTAAACGTTGGTGGACAGTTTTTCTTTTTTAATAAATCTGCAAAAATGTCAACAATTCTGTGTTTTTCTGTCAATATGGGGTGCTGTGTGTACATTAATGAGGAAAAAAAATGAACTTAAATGATTTTAGCAAATGGCTGCAATATAACAAAGACTGAAAAATTTAAGGGGGTCCGAATACTTTCCGTACCCACTGTATATTATGTAAACAAACGTTTATGTTAGATGCGATTAATAACGATTAATCGATTTGACAGCACTACTTTTATTAATTAAAGAATCCTGAAAACAAAAACAGGTATCACATCAACTGTTTTCAACATTGATAATAATAAGAAATGTTTCTTGTGCACAAATCAGCATATTTGAATTATTTCTGAAGGATAATTTGACACTGAACGTTCAGCTTTGCCATCACAGGAGTAAATCACATTTTAAAATGTATTCAAATAAAAAAAAAATGTTATTTTAAATAGTAATTTAAATATTTCAAAAGGTATTTCACAATACAACTGTTTTTACTGTATTTTTATCACATAAATGCAGCCTTGGTGAGCATTAAAAAAAAATCTTACCATCCCCAAACTTTTGAACAGTAATGTATTTTAAGTTTAAATGTCTGAATCAGATATGAACCAATTTTTAGTTATTGTTTTTATAGAGCCTTTTTGCCACAATAAAAACAAAATGAACAGTACATCACAACAAAAAAAAAATGCTAATAATAATAATATTCCTATGATTTTGTGACTGGAGGTGCAGAAATTAGACATTGCATATAAACAGAAAGGATAAGACGTTCTGTTTCTGGAGCAAACAATGCAGCTACTGCAACAGGCAATTTGTTAACTTCTGTGATTCTGAGATTGCAGGACTAAAATAAGGGTGTTTTTACAGTTGGTCCTTTCCAGCGGTCTGAAAAGGAGCAACATTTTTTTCAGTGTAAAAAGAGCAAAATGGCAGGGGGTCTGCACTGGTCCCAGTATTGTGCAAGACACAAAATACACAGTAGCACACAAACAAGCTATTAATGGAACATGAATTGAGACCCTCGCCACTGCATTGCTGAGTGAGTGTCTGCAACATGTGTTAACATTTCTACAGTGTGTGTGTGTGTGTGTGTGTGTGTGTGTTTCTGTATGTGTACGAATATTAAAAACAATCATAGTACACTTGCCCCACAGACTTGTATTGTAAGCGCATAACTGACAACATGTTTTTTTTTTTTTGTTATTATAAGTTCAAATTATTTTCTGTGGCAATCAACATCATGCCACTTAACAATGGTAAAAAGGAGTTTGTATAAGATGAAGAAGTTCATTTGTAAAACCCACAATTCATTTCTATGAGGTAGAATGTGAAATATTGGGATAAAAAGTGACTCACCCCTTTTCCTGGTCTTAAACCGCTGGCCTGTAAGCACTGGCTTCTGTTGCTTACCGGTATTCATAAAAGTCCTTCAAAAACAGGAAGACATAAAATACATTCAAATCAGCAACAAAAACACAGTTGACCCATTTTGTGTGCTATGACAAATCCATTATTGAAAAAGCCAGATGCCCCACAAGACAAAACAATGAAACAACTCCTGACGCAGTAATCTGTGCTTTACACAACACATCTTCCTACACTACACCCTCCTATCATCACAGACCTTGTTTATAATAGTGCACCGTACAAGGAGGAAAAAAGCTAGCGATCTAAAAGCTCATCAGCTGAGAGGTCCACTCCAGTGCGCAGCGAGTGCTCCAGCAGAAAGCGAGTGCTCCGGCAAGCTTTTCGCTGCCCTGTTCTAAATATAGAGGGGCTCATCCCCGACAGTGTAAACTTCAGTCAGCCAGGCCTGGGACACGTGTCGTATTACAGCAAGGACATGTCTGATCACAGCTTACAGCCCTGTGTGTGTGTGTGTGTGTGTGTGTGTGTGTATACAAGCAAACATATACACAAACAAAAATCATAATTTTCCATCAGCTGTCTCAACAAGTTATTGACGTTCAAACTATGCAGGTCTGCAAAACAATGTGGGGTAAATAAAGGCACTTGTTATTAACTCTGAATCACCAGTGCATTACCAGCAAAACAATTCTTTGATGTCCATTAGATCCAACTGGAAGAGCCAGTTATGATGTTTTAATTAAACATTTGATTAAAATGTCTAAATAAATAAAAATATATGCATGGTGAATTGGTCACAATAAGATATATAAGCTGCATTTTTTTTTTTTTTTTTTTGTGATGTATTGAACAATGTTATTGCAATTTGCAAATTCTGCTGATATGAATATTTCACCATGGTACAGTTATGTCACCAAGGTACCAAGGTCAGAATTGCGAAAAAATTATTTGTGATGGTCTTAGAAACATTAGTTACAATGGATATAATAATATAATATAATATAATATAATAATTATTAAACTGATTTAACTTATTAATATTCGTTAAATAAATACAATTGTAAACATATATTAGAGTAATTAGGTTTAATTTTGATGCTCAGTTTAAAAAAAAATATCTTTTCATAAACTACCATTCAAAAGTTTGGAGTCAGTTTTTTTAAAATTAATAATTATTCAGCAAGGATGCATTAAATTGATTACAGGTGACAGTAAAGACTGGTTACAATGTTACAATTAAAGCTGCAAGCAGCGATGAAAGGGCCCTCGCACCCGGGCTCACCGCCACCCGTTGGCCTTAGGAAAACAGTGAACAGTGGGCGACATGCATGCCTCACACCATCGGTGCTCGGGCCCTAAAAATGTTGCAATATTTCAAATAAATGCTGTTTGTTTGAACTTTATATTCATCAAAAATCCTAAAATAAATGTATCATGGTTTCCACAAAAATATTTAGCAGCACAACTGTATTTATTGATAATAAGATATGTTTCTTGAGCACCAAATCAGCATATTAAATATAAAAATAAAATACAGCCTTTGGTAGTAAAATACACTTCTTTAAAAAACAAAATTTTACCGACCCCAAACTTTTGAATGGTAGTGTAAATGTATTACTGTCTTACACATAAAACATGTTCTAAAAAACGAAACCAGAGGTGAGTCTTTTCACCAAAGTTGCTGCTTTGAAACAATGTGTATTTTATAATCTATAAAAATACATTTAAATGATAGATTTTGTAGATATGAAAGGTTGTGCCAAATTCCTACAGCATAAAGAATACACTTGATTTGTCCTCAAAGCTGGAGCTGCATCAACTCATGGTGATTTTTCATTTAAATCAGAACAATTGTTTTTAACAGCATTGTGCATCACAGCTCACTGTTTTTCTAACATTGAGTCCTTTCACGCAGCTCTGAACAATAAGTACTCGTGTGCAAGTCCCGTGTGATTTATAAATGATATCAACAGCCACGCTCACCAGGGATGAGCCCACAAAGGGGGTGATTTAGCTGATTGTCACCCAACCTTAATCCATTACAAGAGACAACGCGGTAAACGGCACCTAGATCAGCTCAAAGAACTCCTCCCAGGACCAGTTAGTACCGGTGTCATCAGAAAACTATAAACAGTGAGAAACTCTGGAGAAGGAGAGTCAGAAGTCAGAGTGTAGTCTTAATCAGATTACAGTTCCTGAGAAGTGAGTGGGACTTAGAAACTATCACAATCACTCTCCAGTTGATGTATCTGATTCATTCAACCCAGCTCTTTGTTGTTTTCTGTTATTTCGCTAGTTTTCTGTATAACAAGTGACACTCCTATAAAACAAATTAAACTAAAGACAAATATCACATTGCATCTGGCAACCACAAAAAGATGTTCTAGCAGACTTGTGTGTGTTGATATGTATCTGAATGTTTATGTTCCATGACACACACTCTTTAGCTAGTGTCGCCGGTCCCAATTTATAAGTGCTCCAGTGCCAGGAATAACTCAGGCTATGGCATTCCTGAAAGAGAATGCAACCTGGTTTCAAAGTTGGAATGAGGTGCTAGGACAAAGCACAGGATGGAAGCTTTGATAGGATAGAAATATTATATACACTGTGAATATTACTATAAATATTGCACAGTACCAATCAGACCATGAATTGATTCATCGGCATTCATATTTTAAAAGATGAAAAGATATTTTATATATTAAATATATTTTCTTAATAATATCTACTTTTTATTTAAATAATAAATTAATATAAAATAAATATTATACATACATATATAAAACTAGACAACTGAGATCAACAGTCAGAGTCAAGTATTCCAGAAAGCTGTGTTATATAGGCTATAATTACTTTATTATAGTTATTATGAAGTAGGTAACACCTTCAAAAATATACATCACTGTCTGTGACAATGTCAGAAATACTTATACATGTTTGATGCGCTGAAGTGTTTTGTTGTGTGCTCGTGTCAAGCACAATATATAAATGCACTTATATACACACAATATTCAGTGCACTTGTTTCACTGCTACTTAAATGAAGCATCACATACAGTACAATAGATTTACCAATGAAGATATGCATCCTCGGATAACACAGGCAAGTTCTTAAGAAGTAATCCGACTTCATCAGTAGTTATGCCTCCGTCTGTTTACAAATGTAGAATTTTTGCACACGTACTTAACAATTATCTGAAATTAATCAGTTTTTCAAGACAAGGTTACCCTTTAAAACCCAAATCTCAGAAGCTCGCTGTTTAGACGAAGCTCAAAAGAATGAGACACGAATTATATTTAGGCTAATTGTAACATTTTGCATCATGACATTCCATCATGTTTTTGTATTTACCTGTCTGTGATTCTGCCTTCTGGGATGATATCGAGCACCGCTTCGCGCAGTATCTCACGCTACAGTTTGAGCAAGCAAGTTAAGTACAGCTGGACTGATCTATTCCCGACAGGGGTAGATAGCACGACGACATAAAGTACTAATGCAATTAATCATCAAAATATTTTTAATTAAAAAGTAATATCATTTATTTTCAATAAAGTTTCGAAAAATATAGATGTTTATATGCTAAAATATTCACCATGACTCGTTCGCATCGTGTCACTCGGATATCCAGCCCCCCTCCTTTTAATTTCCATCGTGGTATGATCCGAGGATGTAAAAAAAAAAAAGAGGAGTACTGTATTATAAGGTCTGTGTTCAAAGGAAGAAATTTCCACATCGATATAGCCTACTTTTTATCCTTAAAATGAATAATAATTGACTGTTGTCAATATGACAAGTATGACCCCTGCCAGGAAAGGTGATTTGACACCTGAAGAGAGAGTGATGCTGCAGGTGGCTGCTACAGGTACTGGAAATCACTTTTTAGTTTTTCTTCTGTTTTTGTTGTTGTTCTTTTTACATTCAGTGTATCTTAATGCTCTAAAAATAGGAAAAAACTTTCTATAAAACTTTATACAGGTCATTCATTGTATCTATTTAATTGGTTGGGTGTTTATTTAGGCCTATTTGTTCAGCAGAACTGTTTTCAACACTAATAATAATAAGAAATTGCCAGAAGTGGCAATTTAGCATATTAAAATAATTTCCGAATCACTCTAATATATGTAGGCTATGTATGCATATGTTTATATATTGTGAATATTCTTTCAAAACTATTGCAAAAATCTCACTGACCCCAAACTTGAACAGTAGTGATAAAGTGCCAGTTTCATGCTAAACACACTTGATATTGTAGAGAGAAAGGTGCAAGATATGTTCACATAATCCACTTCATTTATAAACTAACCAGTTTAGTTACTGTTTAGTTTAGTAACTTTCTGCTGGTCTTTGAACTGTATATTACTGAATCCTAGCAAAATTAGAAAAGGGGTAGATAATAAAACTGTTGAAAATACCGTGTCTTTATAGACACTATAACTACAGTTGGGTATGTAGACTGTCTAAAGAAATAAAATGGTGGATAATCATGAAATGTCCATGATGCCTAATGTTTAGTTTTTAAACTCTAGGCTGTGTTCTCTCAAAAGGTGATGTGCAAGAGGCCACCCAGCTTCTTAGCAATCCAAATGTGCATGTTAACTGTCTGGATGAGGTAAGAACATAAAGATGACAAATATGGGTAGTAATTTACAGGCCATTAAGCACCGTTTATGGCTCATTGGGATTCACCAACTGGAACACAACAAAACATAAAATCAAACATAGGGTTGCTGGCCAAACACAACTCAAACTTAATGTTACTTATATTCATGTTTATGTTATTTCACTGTAGCCTTATTCCTTAAACACAGACTGTACACTGTAAATAGTGATATTATGTAGTTGTTTTCTGATGATCAGCCGTTATGTAAACAAATTCAGTGGCTGGTGAGGTGACGACATATGTTGCGCATTGTAATTCAGGCATATGGCAGAGACTCTTGAGTGGCGGATGTGGTACTTAAAGATGTAAGAAGGTACTTAAAGAGGTGTGATAATGGAGACGTGCCACTAGATGTAACCTACAGACAACTTGTGGTCCTTTAGGGGCCAGAATGATTAAAAACAGCAGTTGATAAGTGTTTCCCACCTGTCAAAATCAGATGTGCTGCATGTTCACTTTGCCACCAACGCAGTCTTTCAACTTCATCCAAGGAGCAACAAAGATTATGACTCACTCTGCTCATGTCACTCTCAACAAGTGCCAGTGTTTTGTCAGAATCACCATACTGCAGGCACATTTCCTGGATTTTCACAATTTGTGATAGGACTGAACAAGGCTAAATGTCATTTGCTTTTGAGTCATGCAGATGAAAAGATTGGTAAAAGTTATTTTTTAAAGTATGTTCCCTCATATCGTTTCAGTATGGCATGACCCCTCTCATGCATGCGGCCTATAAGGGTAAAGCAGACATGTGCAGACTGCTGCTGCAGCACGGAGCTGATGTCAACTGCAATGAGCACGAGTATGGTTATACTGCCCTCATGTTTGCTGGCCTCTCAGGTGAACTTGTTCATCTAGATAGTAATGCTAACAAGTTTCATTTTATCTAATGTTTATTTAACCAGCACGGTCATTTATTAATGAATTTTTAGGGTAGTCCTGGCATTGGGTTGCACAGATAGCAGTCATGAATAAACCACAAAAGTAAGAAATGTTTTTAAGCATTAGATGAATGTCATAGTTTCATAGCTTTTATATATATATATATATATATATATTTATATATACATACTGTATGTGTGTGTGTGTGTGTGTGTGTGTGTATATATATATATATACAGTATATATATACACACACAATGTTACAAGTTATGTAACCAGAGTAAAGTAACGCATTACTTTTAAAAATATCAATAACGCAAGTTGTTTTGTTTTTCCATTTATTGACTGACACCTCTCCTGTCCCCATGTTGAGAGAAATTATGAGTAAGGGGCAAAGGTGTTTTGTGCGCCGTGTATGATGGTTATTGTAATATTGTGTCCAACCGTATTCAACCATACAAATAAGCAACAATGACTTCACATTTGTGTTGAATTTTTTTGTTTTTATTGCTGAAGTAAGCATATTGAACTTCACCCTCAACTCTACAGGCGTGAATTTGCATTTCCTTTAGCCTGAGGCTTATTCACTTCTGGTGTGAAAGAGCCTTTCAATTTGCCAAAAACAGAACTTTTTTTTTTTGTTTTGTTATTAACAAACAAACAAGCCCAGCCTAGGTGGGAAAAAGTGTATATATATATATATATACAGTTGCATGAAAAAGTATGGGAACCACTTGCAGAATCTGTGAAAATGTGAATAATTTTAACAAAATAAGAGAGATCATAAAAAATGCATGTTATATTTTATTTAGTACTGTCCTGAGTAAGATATTTTACATAAAAAATGTTTACATATAGTCTACAAGACTAAAATTTGGCTGAATTTATTAAAATAACCCCATTCAAAAGTTTGGGAGCCAAAGCAGTTAAACTGAGCTCTGTTCTTCAGAAAAATCCTCCAGGTCCTGCAGATTCTTCAGTTTTCCAACATCTTTTGCATATTTGTACCCTTTCCAGCAGTGACTGTATGATTTTGAGATCCATCTTTTCACGCTGAGGACAGTTGAGGGACTCAAACACAACTATTAAAAAAGGTTCAAACATTCACTGATGCTCCAGAAGGAAACACGACGCATTAAGACCCAGGGGATGAAAACTTTTTGAATTTGAAGATCAAGGTAAATTGTACTTAATTTGTCTTCCGAGAAACATGCAATTATCTTCTTTTGCTTCCGAAGGGCAGTACTAAATGAAAAAAATATTTAAGCAAAATAAGAAAAATTTGGACATCTTCATCCTGTTCAAAAGTTTTCACCCCCCAGGTCTTAATGCATCCTGTTTCCTTCTGGAGCATCAGTGAATGTTTGAAACTTTTTTAATAGTTGTGTTTGAGTGCCTCAATTGTCCTCAGTGTGAAAAGAAGGATCTCAAAATAATATAGTCACTGCTGTAAAGGGTTCAAATATGAAAAAAATCCTAACTATATATATATATATATATATATATATATATATATATATATATATGATTCAGAAACTAATAATGAACTGCACTTATACAGCATTTATTAATCTTTGTTAATGTTAATTTCAACATTTACTAATACATTATTAAAAACTTATTAACATTAGTTAATGCACTGTGAACTAACATGAACAAACAATGAACAACTGTATTTTCATTAACTAACGTTAACGAAGATTAGTAAATACAGTAACAAATGTATTGCTTATGGTTAGTCCATGTTAGTTAATACATTAACTAATGTGTAACTAATGAACCTTAATGTAAAGTGTTACCTCTAAAATAATCCCACAGGTAATGCTGAAATTACAGAGATGATATTGGATGCTGGAGCAGAGACAGATCTGGTCAACTCAGTGGGACGGACTGCTGCTCAGATGGCCGCCTTTGTGGGTGAGATATTCATAGACATATGCACGCCTACTACTTATTAATGAATAAATCACTTGAAGACCTAAATGCTTTCTTTTCCACCCTGTGCAGGTCAGCATGACTGTGTGACGGTGATCAACAATTTTTTTTCTCGTGCGAGGTTGGAATACTACACCAGACCCCAGGGCTCAGAGAGAGAACCTAAACTACCCCCAAAACTAGCAGGACCCCTACACAAAATCATCATGACTACTAACCTCAATCCTGTCAAGGTAGGAAGTGCCAAGTACATTTATATAACTCAGATTTCAAGCATCGGTAAACTGCCACGCTCAGACAAACTGAACAATGTTAGTGGAACACAGCAATCTATGCTTTCATAACACTGACCCATAAGAATGCCATACAAGGTCACATGACTGAGGGAAGCATCAGTTTGCACTAACCAACACCCCTCCTGCTTTTATTCCATCTAAATATATCCTTGTGATATTACAGAGCAACAACAGGCCATTTCAACACAGGCCTGGAATTCTGCATATCTGTTTTCTCTGATAAACAATCTTCGTCACATATTATATAAAAATGGCATGACTGAAATGCAAAAATAATCACAGGTGAGGTTACGTTTTATTTTTATTTTTTATTTTTTTTACAAATTGTTAGGACCCATTTCTCAAAATGGGTACATAAGAACATAAGAGCAGCCTATGTGGGCTAAACTATGGATCATTGTCCATTGCTGTGGCACAAAATACATTCAGTGATTGCATCATTCAAATTACATGAATTCTTTTCTCACTCAGACGCAACCATCATCAAAACTCTATGTACCTACAGGCCAATTTGCACATTTACATACTCTTTTCAAAACTGTTAAACTTAAATGGATAGTTCACTCAAAAATGAAAATTCTGTCATCATTTACTCACCCTCAAGTAGTTCCAAACCTGTATGAATTTCTTTTTTCTGAAAAGAAGATAATTGGAAGAATGTCAGTAATCAAACAGATCTCGCCCCCCATTGACTACCATAGTATTTATTTTTCCTACTATGTAGGAAAAACCTGCATTTGTGTAAGAAAAATATCCATATTTAACAAGTTATAAAGTAAAATATCTAGCTTCCACCAGACGCCTTGCGTATTCAACTTACGAAAAAAACGTAAATGACACGATGGCGGAAGCTAGATATTTTACTTCATAACTTGTTAAATATGGATATTTTTCTTACACAAACGCATCGCTTTGCTTCAGAAGGCCTTTATTAACCCCCCGGAGCCGCGTGGAGTACGTTTATGATGAAAAGATGCACTTTCTTGGGCTTCAAACTTGTTGGTCCCAGTTACAGCCATTATAAAGCTTGGATGCATCAGGATATTTATTAATACAACTCCAATTGTGTTCATCAGAAAGAAGAAAGTCATATACACCTAGGATGGCTTTAGGGTGAGTAAATCTTGGGGTAATTTTCATTTTAAAGTGAACTAATACTTTAAATGCCTTGCTCAAGGGCACTTCAGTCATTTCCTGCCAGTATTGAGAATCAAACCCACAACCTTCGGGTTACCTGTCTGACTTTCTTACCGTTATTCCAAGACTTATTAACTTCTGTGCCAAGCTGAAGGATGGTAAGGAGAACTGTGTAAAGAGTTTTGATAAAGTGACCTAAGTATTGAGGGTCCTGTAGTGATTATAAAAAAATAAATAAAAAAAAATAAAAAATTTTTAAAAAAAAAACTGTAATTGGTGCAGAGAGTAGTTTAAAACACAGTTGGTCTAGTATAGACTTGCGTGTGTGCTTTGCAGATCTCGGATGGCATCTGTGTGCGATATCTCATCTGTCTCATATCCAGTGATTTCTGATGAGTAAGGTGTCTCAGCAGCACACTCAGCAGGGATCAGTTAACAGAATCATGTAGCGTGAGAACATGTTTCCTCCATGAAACTTGCATTGTAAGTAAGGCTAGTGTCTCTCTGCCATATTCACGTCCCATATTTTGGGGCACATTTTTCCATCATGCTTTTTCAGATGGTGATGCTGGTGAAGGAGAACCCCTTATTGGTGGACGTGGTTGCCCTGGAGAAGTGCTACCGTGTGATGGATCTGCTCTGCGAGCAGTGCGTGCAACAGCAAGACATGAATGAGATTCTGGCCATGAAAATGCACTACATCAGCTGTGTACTGCAGAAGTGTCTGGCCTTCCTGCAGGAATGTGACGACAAACTAGACGCCCTTTTGAAGAGGTGACGTCATCATTATGGTCCTTGAATCTCAGATGGTCTTGCAAATGGAGTCACAAAATTATATATTTTTCTTCTGCCCAAGACTTCTAAAAGGAAGAGATGGTGATGGCTTCCCTCAGTACCAGGAGAAATTCATCCGTGATTGTATCCGGAAGTTTCCCTATTGTGAGGCAACCCTTCTGCAGCAGCTGGTTCGAAGCATAGCACCTGTGGAAATTGTCAGTACACTTTTCTATCATAACAAACCAACGCATTTTAATTTAACAAAGGAGTCACATAATGTAGAATCACTTATTAAATATTTTATATGTAATTTTATTTATAAAAATATTATTATATTATTAATAATATAATATAAAAACAGTAATAATATAATATCTTTATATATAACATTTTAATATTTAATTATAATATTAAAGAATTACTCGCTATATTTTTATGGCATATTACTGTATATACACTACCTTACAAAGTAAGGTTTTTTTTGTTTGTTTGTTTGTTTTTTGTAAATAACTTAATACTTTTTATTTAGCAAGGATGCATTAAATTGATCAAAAGTGACAAAGACATTCACAATATTACAAAAGATTTCACGGTTTCCACAAAAATATTAAACAGTACAACTGTTTTCAACATTGATAATAATAAGAAATGTTTCTTGAGCAGCAAATCAGCATATTAGAATGATTTCTGATGGATTATGTAACACTGAAGACTGGAGTAATGATGCTTAAATTTCAATTCTAACATCACAGGAATAAATTAAAATATATTCAATAGAAAACAGTTATTTTATTTTAAATTGTAATAATATTTCACAATATTTTTGATCAAATTAATGCAGACTTGGTGAGACTTCTTTTTTAAAATCTTTCTGACCCCAAACTTTTGAACGGTAGTATAGATGTACATAACTTGCTGACTGATGCCAAATTATAAAAATGTGTCAACATTATGTTTCACAACCTCACTCTTGTTTCCAGGGGAACGACCCCACAGCCTTCTCGGTTCTGACCCAGGCATTGACGGGCCAGATGGTGCTTATGGACACTGAGTACTGTGCTACTTGTGGGGAGAGGGGTGCCGACAAGAAGTGCTCCTACTGTAAAACGGTATTATATATTTCCTCTTTGAGTAATCATGACATATCATCTACATTTATTCAATTAATAATCACTTTTTTTTATCACTTTGCAGCCAAATAATAAACTTAAAATGTTAACAACAATTTATTGTACAGTTAATCTTACATAATGACCATCCGCAAAGTAGGCCTAGTAATGATTCTATTTAGCATGTAGTTTCTGTTGAGGCAAACATAACGTTCCACATCCTGTGTCACCATTACCTTGGATTGAACCTATAGCTTTTGAATGAACAGCCCATTCTTTAGGATTCTTAGGGAAACTCTCTTGTCAATATGATGAGTGTTGCTGAAACACTCTGTTTTCCAATAATGATCTCATCTCTTTACAGGTGGTCTACTGTGGGCAGACGTGTCAGAGGCTGCACTGGTTCACCCATAAGAGGCAGTGCAAAACCCCTGTGCAACAAAGAGATTCTCAGTTCAACAGCCAACCAAAACTGAGAGAACTTTCTAGCAATGGTATGTTTAGCAATGTTGGCATATTAGCACACCAGTGGTTAGTAGTTAAGAATTGTTTGATTTGCTTGAGTTAGATCTTACTGAATCTCACCTGTGCATTTGGCCATGACGTTAAAGGGGCTATTCACACAGAATGTGTTTTTGCTGTTAAAAATGTGTGACAGGGCAGTGGAATGGAAAAAAAGGTCTAGAGAAAGTCGAACGTGTTTTAATTTGAGCGCAGCATTTTTAAAATGCCATTTCATGCGTGAGACACTGCAAGAGACGTGAAACACATGCGGTTAAACACAACGTCCAGAAAAAAGATGTTAAAGCAGCACAGTGGAATACAAAAACGTGTTGTCTGTGAACATCCCCAAAAGGCCCGTTCACGCCAAGAACAATAACTATAATGATAACTATATTAGCGTCCACACCAGTGGGTAATATCGTTCTGTTTATTCCAAGTGCATGCTTAATGTTTTTATCATTCATCAGCTGGAAAAAGAAACTTTCTGAAAGTGATTCCAACTATTTTGTTTCTCTGTGTCGTTATCGTTGTAGTTGTGGTGTGGACTCTGCCATACTTTTATATATAGAACAATTTTTAGAATTATTTCTTTATCATTATAGTTATCATCCTTGGTGTGAACAGGCCTTAAAGGGTTAGTTCACCCAAAAATGAAAATTCTGTCATTATTTACTCAGCCTCATGTCGTTCCAAACCCATAAGACTTTCGTTCATCTTCGGAATGTAAATGAAGATCTCTTTGATGAAATCTGAGAGCTTTCTGTCCCTCCCTAGACAGCCTACGCAATTGAAACGTTGATCCTTCAAAAAGTTTATAAATAGATCATAAAACTAATCCATAGGAATTGAGCGGTTTAGTCCAAATTTTCTGAGAGACTTGATCGCTTTATATGATGAACAGATTGAATTTAGGCTTATATTCACATGTAAACATTCATCAACTCACACAGCAGTTGTGGTAAATGGAAGCTCAAGCATGTTTGTTTGACGCATGCGAGAACCAGTGAGGTTCATTCTTGTGTGTTACGCAGCAAATACGAGCTTCTGCAAGAGGTTTGTTCTCGCACGTCATTTGTGTTCGTTTGAGCTTCTGTTTATGTTCACTGATCAATGTTTATATGTGAATAAAAGCTTTAATTAAAGTCTCTTCAGAAAATTTGGACTAAACCACTCAATTCAAATGGATTAGTTTTACGATCTCTTTATGAACTTTTTGAATCGTCAAAGTGGTAGTTGTGTAGCTGTCTACGGAGGGACAGAAAGCTCTCAGATTTCATTAAAAATATCTTCATTTATGTTCCGACAATGAACGAAAGTTTTACGGGTTTGGAACGACATGAGGGTGAGTAATTAATGAAACCAAGGCCTATACTATGGTATTTTTGTTCTTGTTGTAAATGTTCTCGTCATTTAATGTGACTTTATAAGTGCTTATTTTTTATGTGTTTTTCTGTTTCATCCCAGCTGATGACAGTGATGCAGAGAAGGCTGCCAGCTCGATGCTGGCTCTTTGTCTGGGGTTTTCAGAGTGTGTACTTCAGCACAGTCCTTCTGATGACCACCATGAAACCTCTGAAGATGATCCTCGTGCTGGACAGGACTAAGGAACAGAAAGATGTTGGCTGTCGTTTCTTTGCCCAGTCGATGCTCAACTCCCTTGAGCATCGAGTTCAGGCTCAGTGTGCTGTGCTGTGATTGGTGTTCTGCATTCTATAGGACACTTAAACCATGATACAGAAGTGTTGGATTGTATACTCATTCTGAGCTGTGTAAGTACCACACAGACGACAGCACATGTAGAGCACGTTAAAACTACTGGCAAAAGGACGTCCTATTTGGACATCTGTTCTCAAGACACATAGAAAAGCTTTGAGGATTTTCTCTACCACATAAAGTGCTATGTAACATTTGGCCCTCTAGTGGTTAAAAACAAAACTGCTTGCATTTTGTGGAAGAACATTGTTTTGGTTGTGCTTTGGCTCTGCATGACTTTGCAGATGAATATGACCCTTCACAATAGATTATATGGCAATTTATCTGTTCAATAAAATATCTTACTCACCTGTTGAGTAATAAAAACACCATCTCTGCATCGCTTTTACAACATTTCAAATCCCTCAGTTCTCGCCATCTCTGAAAAGCCAAGCAAATGACGCAAATCCTCTGTTCTGCGTTTTTTTTAAACTGGTGATTCCCCAGAGATTAGAGATTTAGCATGCTCCATGTCAACCTTTCTCAATTGTTGTGACAACTAACCTATGCCACTTCCACACAATACACACCTCAAAATAGCCGGAGAAACTTTTCTCTATTTACGGATATGACGAGACACGTATGACGAGTGACGTATGTACGTGATTTCCTGTGAAAACCATCCCACCCGGTCAAAAATATAAACACTTATAATAGACTTACTATAGTGAATCAGGGTAAGACAAAAACACAAAATTTGGAAGAAGGGTTGATGATGTATTGACTCATTATTTAAATTTGTTAATTTTGAAAAAAAAAAAAAAAAGTTACATAGTATAACATTAAGTCAGACCCTTTTTAATTTCTTATTCACTGAAAAAAATTGGGCGTAGAAACTATTTTTACTCAGAAATTGCTTGTAAATTTCACAAACAATTACAAAGAATCAGAAAGTAACAAGTTGAATCAAATGTACAATTTTAAAGTAGAAAACCTGAAATAGTATTTTCTGAAAATGTACTGTACTGTATTTACAACTTTGATTTTTTTTTTTTTTTTTTTTTTGTCTTTTGTAGTATATCTTTCCTATTTTTGCTGGTTTCATAACGAGTTTTTTTACTCTGCTTTTTCTTTCTCACATAATTTGCTTTTAAAGTACAACTATCTCTAAAGTTGTTCATATTGCTCTGAAAGCTTAATTTTATCTAAACATTGAGGAGCTTTTTTCCATTATCAAATAAAGAAATGGATGTATTACATGCATAATTCAGTAGTTTTGCCACTAGAGGGCAGCGTCCAACCTCTGAAGATCAAGTATGATCTCAAACTTAGCATCAGTGTAATATTTACTTCTTAGAATGTGCAGTATAATATCATACATGCTTTAATCTAGCAGATCTACAGTGTTTATTACAAAAACAAACCTCTTTCAGATTAATTTTTGATCACAATAATGATCACCAAATGAAACTGACAATGTCAAATTTCTTTTTCTTTTTTTTTTTAAAGTTTTTTTATATGTATATATTATATATGCATCATATTTTTTCATCATTAATCAGTAAATACCAGCATATTCTCAGAAAAATGTTTGGAAAACTTCCAGTTTAAGCTGTAGCTGTAGTACAGTGAGTTTTGTGCGAGCAGGGATCTCCTCCATGGACTTTCCCACACTTGGTCCTGTTGCACACATCCTAAGGCACTCGCTCAGAATTCTATAGACGGCTCTGTCTGTTCCTGAGTGCTTTGTTCCCAGTCTCCACATCCCCTCATCCCAAGGGACTATCTCACCCTGTGGGCCAAACGAGGGTCTATTTAGCACACGCTTGTCACATCGCATGTCAATATACCCATAACTCAGTGCCGTAACTTCTCTGTTTCCCCTGAGATTCATCCCTCTCCTGTCTCCATCTATGAGCATGTCACGGTCATTACAGGTGCATGAAAGGACTATCTCAAATATCCGGTTTTCAGATGCAGAAATTAGCGAATGCCGCATCGTATCGCATGACTTTGATATTCCTCTTTCAAGCCCCGAGGTTGCATATTCAGTGATCCCCAATAAACCCCCCCTCACCAATATGACTAACAGTGCTTTTTAGGTAATAAGAGATCATTTTGACAGCAGTGGCTTTTGAAATAATTTTTTCTTCCAAAAAAAAAAAAAAATCCTGCATAATATTAAAGTGTTTTTCATCCAAATCAAAGACGTGTACCTGTGGGCAAGTGCAATGAATTAATCGTAAATGCCCGAGGAGAGACTGAAACTAGACACTTTTGGGGGAGCCACACATTTTCGGTGGAAGAAAGTGAGCATTGGGCTTTTGTGTTTCCTCCATGTCATTTGTGTTATGCACATTCATTTGGTGAGCTCATCGGAGGCACCTGTTTGGATAATTTTGGGGTAAAATAATCTAGGGCTATCCTGTTTCATGGGTTTTGTCATGCATGCCCGTACTTTACAGCACTCACTGGAGCTGAATGCATCAGGTTCTCATGTAGAGGATCTAAATATGCGTGAAAACTCACACCTCTCTTTTAAAGAGCGCAACATCCTCAGCACAGTATCTCTGTTTGAGAGTGTTGCAGGATAGAGTTTGCTCTGTTAAGCTTGCATTCATTTGCATGGAAGGAATGTATCCTTTGAGGTACAGAATGGACGTTTCCTATTTTCTAAAACCAGCACTAATAGAATAAAAGACTAAAAGATTGCATGCTGCTAATTAAATAATTCTTTGTCAAAATTTTAGAATAAAATTAATACACCTGCAAAATATGAAAATTCAACAAAATGTAATTCAAGAAAATCCACCCATCCAATCCTCTTGTCCTCTGTGGGGTCACGGGAATTCAAGAAAATGTTATCCAAATTGATCTTTGTTTTAAAGGGATGGTTCACCCAAAAATGAAATTTTTGTCATAATTTACTCACCATCAAGTTGTTCCAAACCTGTATAAATTTCTTTCTTCTGCTGAACACAAAGATATTTGGAAGAATGTTTGTAACCAAGCAGATCTCGCCCTCCATAAGGGGCTTTCGCACCGAATAGTTCTAGGAACTAGCCACTAGGATAGTTCCCCGAGAACTAATTTCTCCCCCGGGTCACGTTCCTGGTTGCATTTGCACCAGGAATAGGAACTCTGAAGCGGCCGACAGTGGCGCCTTTAAGTGCGGCATTTACAAACACTAAAAACCGGTGGATGGAGGATGATGTGATTGGAGCGGTTTTTGTTGTGTGTCGTGGGTTTCATGATAACGGAGATGGAATGTAAACTCATAATTTACGTGACTGAAAGAGCAAAAAGTGGGGCTAAGAGACGAAATCTCCTATGACAACTTTCAGTATTACATATCATCGAGGTAGAGATAAGAACACAACCCTGCAGACAGCAGGTAAATGCTGTTATCGCTATTTTCCATGTTTGTGAAGTAAATATGTTTACACAGCTTTTTAAAAATGTCGGGTGCTGGTGTTTGACATGCGTTTAACCAATCAATGTACACTTACGTCACTGATAGTTCCTATAGTGCTGGTTTAGACCCTACTCTGAAGTAGGAGCTAATTTAGTTCCCCCAAAAGGAGTTCCTAGAACTAAAATCGTTCCTAGTTCCTGCGGTGCGAACACGGCAAAATCTGGGTACTTCAGCTAATAGTTCTAGGATCTATGGAAAGGTTCCTCCAGTGCAAAAGCCCCTATTGACTACCATAGTAGGAAAAGAAATACTGTGGTGGTCAATGGGGGGCGAGATCTGCTTGGTTACAAACATTCTTCAAAAATATCTTCCTTCGTGTACAGCAGAACAAAGAAATTTATACAGGTTTGGAACAATATGAGGGTGGCAGAATTTTCATTTTTTGGGTGAACCATCCCTTTAAAAAATGTCATTCTGTTTTCAGTGTGTGGAGTGAATTGTTCAAATGTCTGAATGTTGAAAACAATTAATTGTTTTTTAAATGCCATCTTACACAAATGTGTAAACTGTATTTTATTTATTTATTTATTTTACTTTTAATATAACCTATTAAGTTGAAAGTAATATTTAAAAGTCAGACTGTATAGATCCTCAGAGTAAAAACTGCACATTCTTCACAGTACCCTTACTTTTTGGTTTTGGTTTGTAGTGTTACTTCCATTTAGTTTAGCGGGTTTAGACCAAATGTAATATATAAATGTATTTTAATGGTTTTCTTAACCATACATTTAAGTATTAACAAATAAACCGATAATATAAATAAAATCGTCTGGATTGTTCTAAAATGTTCTCTCTTTTTTTTTTTAGATTTATTTAATACATTTATTTCGTGTCAGATTTCTACGACAATTGGCTCACATTAAGATAATTTTTCATGTGGATAATGAAGAATAATGTTGCTGTAGGTGGGCGTGCTGCCTGCAGCGCGAGGACACGCCTATTTTCAGCACACTTCAATATTCCACTCTCTGCTGCTGCTGTTCAAAGAATGGGCGGGTATATAAACATGCACGAGTAAACAGGTAGGTATAATCATTCTCTGAATTTTCAAAGAGACACAGAACCGAACTCCTTTGCAATGCCCCTGAACACATGCGAATACCAGCTGCTGTTTCTGCTCTGTTTTCTGATGAAAAGCTGTCATGCTTTCAAAAATGATGCCACTGAAGAGTTTTATGGGCACATGGTCGCATCATCTCACGAGACTCCGAACAACGCCTCTTTAAATCGAGCGCGCAACGGAGGAAGACGAACGGAGAGCCGAGACCAAAACGGTACGTATTTACCATTAAGCGTTTACTCTTGTGTTTATGATATACTTTTGTAGGATCCATATCTATCTATCTATCTATCTATCTATCTATCTATCTATCTATCTATCATCTGTCTGCCTGTCTCCTAACTTAAAGCTTTTAAAACTATTTTAAACTTTCAGACAAGGCTATTATATTACTGTAGTAGTTATTTAAAGAGATAGTTCACCCAAAAATGAAAATGTTGTCATTAATTACTTACCCTCATGTCGTTCCAAACCTGTAAGACTTTCGTTCGTTATCGGAACACAAATGAAGATCTTCTTGATGAAATCTGAGAGCTTTCTGACAGCTACGCAACTGACACTTTGACACTTCAAAAATGTCATAAAGAGTTTGTAAAACTAATCCATATAAATTAGTCCAAATTTTCTGAAGAAACACGATCGTTTTATATGATAAGAACTAATGAGGTGCATTCTGGTGTGTTACGCAGCACGTTTGAACTTCCACAAGGTTTGTTCTCGCGCATCAACCAGGTTCGGTTGAGCTTCTGTTTTTGTTCAATGTTTATATGTGGATAAAAGCCTAAATTAAGTATGTTCATCAGATAAAGCGATCGAGTCTCAATTCATACGGATTAGTTTTATGATCTCTTTATGAACTTTTTGAAACATCAAAGTGTCAATTGCGTAGCTGTCTATGGAAGGACAGAAAGTTCTCAGATTTCTTCAAAAATATCTTCATTTGTGTTCCGAAGATGAACGAAAGTCTTACGGGTTTGAAACGTCATGAGGGTGAGAAATTAATGACAGAATTTTCATTTTTGGGTGAACTATCCCTTTAAAGTATTATGTATCATGTAAAATGTTACCATAATTCCTTATCCATCCACTGATTTCTAAAGCATGAAATTTCCTTTGCAGAACAGCACCAGGTCGGTTGCAGGGAACTGAGGTCCACTAAATACATATCTGACGGCCAGTGCACAAGCCTGAATCCCGTGAAGGAGTTAGTGTGTGCCGGAGAATGCCTACCCACCCACTTGCTGCCCAACTGGATCGGTGGAGGTCACTACTGGAGCAGACGGGATGCCCAGGAGTGGCGCTGCGTCACTGATCGCACACGCACCCAGCGCATTAAACTCCAGTGCCAGGATGGCAGCACGCGCACCTACAAGATCACTGCTGTCACATCCTGCACATGCAAAAAATACACACGCCAAAACAACGAGTCCTCTCATGCACCTCAGAGTCCCTCAAAGGATCATCCACTGCAGAACCCCAGGAAGAAAAAAAGCAAAAATAAAAACTTAAAGGTTAATTCTAAAAATGAATAGAGCCTCTCATTGATTGAGAATGAGCTATACTGGTACAGATTTGACCAACACAACCCTGCTCATGGAAGGAATGGGACTATAGTATGAACTACTATGACACTGACTTGGATTGCAATGATGTACAGCTTACTATTTTCAGATTCTTTGATGACCATGCATAAATGTATGCATATGTGTGTGTATATGCACTTTTTGAGTGTAATATGGTTAATGTTTTGTACAAATAACCTGATTACAAAAAGCAATTATGTATACGACTACATTTGACACAAAAGTTGAGGGAAAAAAACGATAACTATAGCTATGTAAATATTTGCATTTCATATGTACTAGTTTTTGAATAGAATTACATCTATTTTTATATAATAGTTGTTTTATGAATATTTCAAGTTGACATTTACACAGTTAAATACACATTTATACAATAAATTAAGTAGTTTACATATGCTGGTTTGTATCATTTTGAAGTGGAGACCACTGATTGTAGCTCAAGGCAAGGTTGTAGAATTACACGGACAGTCAGAAACTGTAACAAATGAGGAATTAGTTCAAGAAGCGAGTTCTTTCTCACTGTGTTCGTAATTCTACGCTGCATTGTTGTGAAGGGCTGCCCTCACCTGCAGGCACATCAGCTACTTTTTGGCGGCAACATGTTAAAGCTGCTTCATTGTATTCTGTATCCTTTCACTCTGCCATTCTGAAAGTCATGTTGCTGTGCCTGAGGTTATATTCCCAAGTTATGAATCAGATTCCTTGTGTTGTGAATACAGGAATCCAGAGGAAGGTGACACTGCACAGGTAACATTGCAAGTCACTGGAGGATGAGAAACTTTGTGGGTCCTGTGAAAACAATAATAAAGAAGCATAAAGCATACAAACTTTATGTAATGTCAGCTTTCCAAATCAAGATAATGCTTTCCAGTTTTGCATGTAAGATGCGTCAGAATGTCAGCGAACAGACTGTGGGCGGTCCATAGGTGTGCCGAGACTAAAGGCAGGTAATATCATGAGTCTAATGGAAGATGTCTTTAAAGGATGTCTGGTGTCTCTAGTGTGTTGACAGGTGCAGTCAGAAACGGGTGCTTTTGTCACAGCAAGTACTGATTCTCCATCTCTATAATTATCCCTGACAACAGATTTGCCTCTAGAGACTTTGAGATGCAAGGACCACCTGCTGCTATTTATAAGCTCAATTACCAAATACATTCCCTAAAGAGTGGGTTGCTCTGATCTACAAAACTCGGCATACTCCCACTTATATCATTCAAACACAGGCTTTTCCTTGGTAATGTTTTATTTGTTTACTCAAGATTCTGAACTGAGAACACGTCATTGGATTTCCCAAAGTTTATAAGGTTAGTGGCATCAAATTGCGATGAAACTGAAGTAGCGATAGATCTTTTCTTCCATATTGTGACGTAAGAAAAAAAAATAGTGTTGGGGATTTGGTTCTACACTCAGTTCCAAAAGGGAGTTTGTGCAGTGACGCCATAGAACCATTTTTGGTTCCACAAATAACCTTTCTGAGAACAGTTCTTAAAAGAAATTTTTTCTTTGTGTGAAGAACATTTTAATAATCTAAAGCAGGGTCCAGGGGGCTGCAAGGGAGTGCTAGGAGGTCTGTGGAAAAGTCTAAAGAAAAGCAGTGTAAAAAAAAAAATAAATAAATAGACAGCCAAACCCTTACCTTCAATATTTACTTGAAGTACTCTGTGAGGTTTAATTTAATATTTCAATAATTTAAAGGCACAATATGTAATATTTTTGGATTAAAATATCCAAAAACCACTAGAACAGTGTTATATATTTTGTTGACTTGTGTACTTGCATTATCCCAGATGTTTCCAAGAATGTTTAAATCCAGAGAAATAAGCAATATTAACCAGGACATGGACCATGTCCGTGTGTCGCCTATCAATGACATAATACCTGCGTTACCCTCAATTTCCGGTTTTATTTTGTAGAAAACATGGAAACACCAAAGACGCTTTAATATGTAGGCCCGGTTTCACAGACAGGGCTTAGCCTAAACCAGGATTAGGCCTTAGTTCAATTAGGGCATTTAAGTAGCTTTTATAAATGTTTATTAGAAAAAAACATTACTGTTGTGCATCTTGAGACAAAACAATAACAATGACATATTTTAAGATATGTCAGTGCAAGTTAAAACAGCTCAAACATGCATTTAAATCCGGGACTAGCTTAAGCCTTGTCTGTGAAACCGGGGGATTATGTTTTATTAGAGGGAACAACTGTTTGGATACATATATAGACAAAACACTAATCATTGTTATAGTTCAACACAGTATTATTGTTTGAATCTCGTTTTCTTGATTTTCCGCGAGTACCATGTTTTTATCATGACTCAGAGACAACACTATTTTGTCAAGTGGCTAACAAAGCATAATCAGATGCAGCTTTATTTTTAATAACAGGAATACAGCATTCTCTCCGTCATACAATATGTTTTAAAAATTAATTGCATGCCAACACAAGCCATCCAGCATTTATTAATATGATATTCTAATATGAATCTAGCTTACTGCAGTGTGCAACAAGTGTCTCATAGAAGCCGCCCAGCGAACACACGGAGTAACGTTATAAAATCATTTTCAACACACTCAAATGTATCTAATATGATATATAGCGTTGCGTTACCCCACATACACTTAACCCGGAAGAAGCAGAAGCATTCATCTGTGGCATAATAAAAGTTCCACTGCTCTCTAGGCATGTCACGCTCGTCTCTCATTAGCAATCGCTCCAGCGGCCTCGTTCAGCTCGCACATTCGGCCCTGATCTGCTGTTGATGATACACGGGGCAACAATAGAATAGGCAACAAATTTCGATCTAAAATATCCAGATAGAAGTTTGTTGCCCATTCTCAATGGGAAAGTGCCCAAGCAACATCGCTCGGCAAAATTGCCCAGCAACGTTGCTCAAAAAGTTGCCCCGTGTATCATCACCTTAACATTAACATTTAGCCTTATGCTGTGATCAGTGGACCACGAAAATCCCATACATGGTGAATGACATACTGACGTACATCTTTCTTATACTTGTGTCTCATTGGTTCATGTAATTCAACAGTTTACTTTACTCAAAGTAAGAAAAGAAAAAAAAAACATTAAATCCTCTTATGGTAATTTACACACCATTTCATTTATTTCTCCTCACATGTTTTCATCACTCCATATAGTTTTATGTTGCTGTGCATCATTTCACAACAACTGTCAATTCTCAACAAACTGTCATTGTTTAAACCATACATTTATAATCATATACCGTACAACCCCGGGCAGCGCTTAACTCCAGTTAATTCCTGCAGCAAGTGATGTATAACTCACTCTGTCAACACAGTACAATGCGCCAAAATAGCCTGCTGTACCGTAACTCCACCTCACCTACGGTTTGGACTGTTACCATAAACAACACAGCACCATTTTACTGCAAAAAAAAGCTTAAAAAAAATGATGTCTTAAAATTTTATGTTGCGTCAACTTGAGATGGAAGTTGTTTAACAGAACATACAGTTTGACTTAAAGTCACAATGAAATCAAAATTGACAATTCGTATTTTTTTAATGGAATATTGCAGTAGTTATTATAAATGATTTATCCGTGCACATCATTATGCATTCTCAATAAACAAGCCACAATTACTCCAAAATGCAGTTTCTAGAGTTCTTACCAGTTCAAGAAAATATGATCATATAACACCAATTTTATCATCTCTACACTGGTTACCAATCAAGTTCTGTAACGATTTGTGCATTTAACTGATCTTCTATCACCCTACAATCCACACTCTTTAAAGGATTAGTTCACTCCAGAATTAAAATTTCCTGATAATTTACTCACCCCCATGTCACCTTAATTTCTTCTTCAGTCGAAAAGAAATTAAGCTTTTTGAGGAAAACATTCCAGGATTTTTCTCCATATAGTGGATTTCATCGGGTACCAATGCTTTGAAGGTCCAAATTGCAGTTTCAAAGCAGCTTCAAAGGGCTCTACACAATCCCAGCCGAGGAATAAGGATCTTATCAAGTGAAACGTTTGGTCATTTTCTAAAAAAATATATACTTTTTAACCACAAATACTCGTCTGAGAGCTTTCTGTCCCTCCATAGCAGCCTACGCATCTAAAACTTTGACGCTTCAAAAAGTTCATAAAGATCCATGTGTTTTGAGTGGTTTAGTCTAAATTCTCTGAAGAGACTCGATCGCTTTATATGATGAACACATTTAATTTAGGCATTTATTCACATATAATGGATTAGTTTTATGATCTCTTTATGAACTTTTTAAAGCGTCAAAGTTTCAGTTGTGTAGGCTGTCTCGGGAGGGACATAAACCTCTCAGATTTCATCAAAAAAATCTTCATTTGTGTTGCGACGATGAACGAAAGTCTTATGGGTTTGGAGTGACATGACATAATGTGACATAATGTCACATTCTTCAAAATAGTTGGTGAGATTACAAAACTCACAAGGTTGATGTTTTCATGATTTAACCTAGCAGAGCACCTGTGAAATGGCTAATGTGGGTATATTTGACTCTTCCTCTCAGCTCTGGAAGTGTGAGTTAGAGGGGGCCGGCTCTATGCATGTGGTAACAATTCTCAAAGTAATGATGCACAATTAATCATGATATACTCTCTAGTTATAACCAGGAATGTCAGGCTAGGAAAGTTCACCTATGATACTAATCCTTCTTTTAACAAGCCCGGTAAGATCCAGACAAGAGGTCCAATAAAGTGTTGATTGTACTGTGTGTGAATGTGAGAAAATCTATTGTAGAAATAGACTGAATAAGACAAACACATTTGCTTCATTTAAAATAACAATACACAAAGCTACAGCATAACCTCCGGCTATGCATTGCAATGACAGGTCTTTCAGTGTTGCCAAGTCTGCAGTTTTCCCCCAGAATTGGGCTACTACACTGTTGCTGCGGGTTGTTTTTCTAGTCTGTGGGACTAGCCTTGATTGGGCTAGTTTTGATTAGCAATTGGGCAGGTTTTCTTGTGCAGACCTGGCAACCCTGAGGTCTTTGCACCTGTTGGTGATTTTGATGATTTTGCCTCATAGAGCACAAAACAAAACAAAGATTTCTGAGATGCCTCAAGGCCATTGTCAGGACTTTGTTCTTATAAGTGTTTAATATGGATGCTTCCCGCTTTCTTGTTACCATAGCAACCGCGTAACATCACACTTCTATGCCACTATCTGCAAAGCTTTTCATACGGAGGTTAAAGTAGAATCACATTGAATCAGCCTATCCAGCTGATGCAGCTTAACCCATCCACTCACAGACATGAGAGAAAATGCGTCCAATTGTCGTCACACCTGTTTCTCATTCAACCAAGATGCTCTTGAGAGATGGTTTCATCCTCCAGCTACAGCTCATCTTGTGTAAAACAAAGACCCTCAGTGTTTCTGGGGCCCCTATTCCTATGTTAATATATCTAATTATGAAACTGTTACTGTTATTTGAGTTTGGGCTTCGTAGGAAACAGAAACAAAATAAAGTAAAAATGACAGTTGGAATGTTAAGCACCAAGATGCAAAATCTGAGTAAACAATGAGCTGGAAACTGAAATGGTCTTGCAGTTTGTAATGAATGTAGTGAATGGCTAAGATGGCCAAGGCAGGTAAGCTTGTTAAGGAAAGAACAACATGAACTAAAGATTTAGTTAAGTGTACAGTGATTTTATTTAATTTGGCAAGCAATGATGCCACATTCCACGGTGTGTTTCTGCCCTTTTCATGATGTTATTGACATTGATCTGTTTATATTATTTCAGGCATGTCTCAGCCAAGTGCAGCAAGAGGATAGGCATAAACCTGCTGAGCGTTAATGTCTTAGCTGTGTGACATGTTAAGTAAACAATTAATCTTTAAGGTTGGTATGGCTTTTTGAAACAGCCTCTTAATACAACAGACTAGACCAATACTCTTTATTTTCTGATTTATTTAGTAATTTATAAGCCTATAAATCAATTAGGATTAAACATTTTAATCAAATTAATTACAGACATACTGATTAATCAGATTAATCACAATTAGTTTAGATGAATTAAATGGCTCTTGGAAAACCTGTTGTAACTGGCTTGTGCCTATTTTCAGGCGGGACTAATCAACTTTATTACAGCGCTCTGGAATATTTGATTCTGATTGGTCAATCGCGCCATTCGGTGGTCTGATATTTCCTAATATTTGCTGTCGCTCTTAGCAACGCTGTATTTTAAAGTCCCTTTTAAGACAAGTCATTTCACTCGGCGGCCATCTTTGAAATGCCTCTCGGCCATGCAAGTGCAGCTCCTATCTCTTTGAATGGGGAAACATCAAATTCTCCAAAGCTGTTTGCCAAGCTTTCGATTAAATTTCATATTTGAAATCACCAATGAAATCTGACAACAACTGCCTCATAAATTTTGTTTCTAAATGCTGGAATCATGACATGACATCATGTATTTCTCAGGCTGGATCAAGCTAATGGACATGCGCAGTCCTAGGTGCACGTTTCTACCGGAAGCCCGCGTCTGACTGTTTCTATAGGAACCGGTGCTTCTAACGGCCGCTGCAGTGAAGCGATGGCTTTACCAATCGGCGATTGGCTCTTATTTAGAAGGCGGGACTTATTCCAACATATTGTGCATTGCACTTTCTCCCATTCAATACAATACGAGTGATGCGTCTTGTGTTATAGAGGAGTCTTTTGTGTATATCAGGCCGCTCCATCCGAGTAACAGAAACCGGCGCAAACTGGCGCCATCTTGTGTCTCAGTTATCGATTATAGTGAAATTCATCTCAGTGAAATACTGTAGGCTAATATTTTGCAGTGTTCGATTTTTGTTTGTTTGTTTTGTTTATACGATGATATGGACTTTTTCTAAACAGAAGCTTTAATATAATATACAGGTAAGTTAAGACTGTACAATTATTTTAACCAATGTTTCATGTGAACTATTTGTTGAGTAGCCAAAAGGGCACTTCTTTCACTCTCTTCATTTAGGCCAGTGGTGGACATGTGGAGGCAAAGTTCCCTTTCTGGGTTTGGATTCTTTTATTGAGATTCATGTTACCTTTAATGTTTACACAGCATTGGTGTAAAGTAGGAGTAGCTAAATGTAGTTATGCTACTTGAGTATATTTTTGGCTAGTTTGTAGTTTGACAGAGTATCAAAGATATTAGCAACTTTTACACACTGCTTGACTACATTTTTGAGTATGTACTCTTTACTCCAATACAATTGTGAGAGTAATGTTTTTACTCATTACATTTCGTATGGCACCTACATTTTTCTGCAGTTTATTTCTGCTTAAAAATAAGTGATATAGATTTGAAGGTGTATATCTTGTTTTCCGTTACTCACCCAAACTTGTCAACGAGGCTACTTTACGCAAATTTGAGTGAGATTGGGACATGGCTGCAGCTGGTAATGAGGCCAAAACCTGCACGCCTGGTGCAAGTATTTGAGGATTTAATATGGAAAAGACCTTTTTTTAAGGATATTGGTTCACTTGTGCCCTTTTAAGGCACTTGAGCTTAACTGAGACTTGTGTTTGTTGACTTTTAATAGGCTGTTGTGTTGACCTTGATTTATTACAATATTGGGGTGTACAGTTTTATTTTGATTTTAAAAAAAAAATCCTCACAAATCAACTGTTTCTTGTTTTTCACTGGCATGTCTCTTAGGTGTTGAGGACTAGTGCATCTTTGAGCCTTACATTCAGTACTTATAGGCTAAGTACTGTAAGACTTTTACTCAAATGATATTGGAATTGGTAATGGAGTCATTTTCGCTGTAAGGTATGGTTTTCAGGTACTCTTTACACCTCTGTTACACACAGTTTTTGGGATAAAGTCTTGTAAAACACCATTTTACCTACACTTCAACCATCAACAAGCAAGTTGAAGAAGCCAAATGGTAATATATAATAGTTTAGTCTGCTAATAATGAAAACCACATCACATATCAAATAATAAAACAGTAAAAAAGCATATTGTGTATTATTTGATGTTATTGTCTCCTAGGACAAGATGCTCCAGGTGTAGGCCTAATTTCTTCTTTTGTGTTGACACACGCACTAAGAGAAATCCTTTATAATTTCTGTGCCTGGCAATGAAGGTTTCTTATGTCTTAAGCCTTTTAATTCTTATATTAGTACTACCTGGCACTATAATTACTGTACTGTCTGCCCAACTGCTATTTCTTTTTCATTCATCAGCTTCATGACAGCAGAGACTGTGCATACACTTAATCCTTGTTATTAATGCAGAGTTGATGATCAGTCCCTTCGATGCCTAGATTTAGGGTCTTCTGGCACAATGGTGTATTTTTCCATCATTAAAAGACGTGTTGGTTCTGTCACTTCATTTGAGAAATATGACTTGGAGTTTGGTATGGCAGCTGGCAGTAGTATTGAGGAATACACAGAATGCAGTGTTGTATGGCAGTTGGCAGTAATTTTGAGAGAAAAGATATGACACATTAATATATTGCTTTCCTTTGAGACTATTTTGAGGTGGTGCTGTATATTTCTTTCAACTGGCAGTGAAAAGCAGTCCTTGGAACATTTGGGAAAATCCAAGCAAGGCACCAGAGCAGGATTTATAAGCCGCTCATGGCTGTTAACAAATTAATATCAGGCTCTGCTGTGGTTGTAGGATTTATTGGAAAAAATAACCCTGTACCATAGATCAGATTATTATTTATTTATTGTTATTATTATTATTATTATTATTATTATTTTCAAAAATCAGTGCAGAACAAAACAAAGCAAAATCTTCTAGTGAGGACAACTCTACAATTAGATTTGTGCCATATTTGTTTGTATATAGCTTTGATTCTGTAATCATTCCAGTGGTAATTCCCACCAGAGAGTGAAATTCAAATATTGCTATATTTTGGAAATGACAAATTTGGGATAGAATGACAAAACAGGATATGCAGACGTTTTTTTTTTTTTTTTTTTTTTTTTTAAATACAACAACATACAGCAAACATTTTGGTTGAGATAGCAAAAATGGATAAATAAACTGATAAACTTGACCACCCATGTAAATATTGAAAACAGTCTGGAAAAGATTATTTTGCTAAGAATGCAATTGAGCAAGTTTCAGCATTTCTCCTTAAGCAGTGAAGTCCTCAAATTGAAGCTTTTTCGTTAGTAACAGTTTGTTTTTATTATATTTGTATTGTATATTTAGGATATATTTTCATGTGTATTTACCTTTTGTATACCATGCATTTGACCTTAAATGCCATGTTAATTTTTATATTTGCATAATTATTCCACTGCTTCAGATAACAGTTTCATTGGAGACCTTCATCTTAAAATGTAATGCTTGCTTAATTTACAATTCATGGATCTCCTAGTTTTGCACAGAAAGCTTCACTGGTTGGTGATGAGTGTGGGCACATATGTGTTTGTGTAAGTGCACATATATACAGTATGAGTGTGTGTTCACTTTACGCTTTGTTGCATCAGTGATGATAAGCTTTTTCCTCTTGTCTTCTGGCCTGAGTTCTTGTGACATCATCATTCATCACCATCAGAGATCACTGGGGCCAACGTGGGTGGGCCGGACTAGGCCAACATCTGCAGACTGAGAGCTTCCAGGACTCTTTTCATCTTTCTTCTCTGTCTTATTCTCTCTTTCTGTCTATTTCTCTTAATTTTCTCTCTTACTTATTTTATATAGTTTCCATTCCTCAAAATTTAATGTTCATATCATTTTATGTCCTCTGCATTTCATATATGACATGAAAATGTCTTATGGTTTCCTCAGTTACAATTTGTTTACTTGGTTTTGTGTACTTAGTTGGTGTAATCAATTAAAAACAGATTCCATTAAAAGGCAAATAGATTTATTTAAAGATCTATTTAAAGCTTCTTGTGACAATGACTGCATTAAAATGCATGTTTATCAGACTCATCAGACCAGGCAATGTTTTTCCAATCTTCTATTGTCCAATTTTGGTGAGCTTGTGTGAATTGTAGCCTCAGTTTCCTGTTCTTAGCTGACAGGAGTGGCACCCGATCTGGTTTTCTGCTGCTGCAGCCCATCTGCTTCAAGGTTTGACATGTTGTGCATTCAGAGATACTTTTTTGCATGCCTTGGTTGTATTGAGTGGTTATTTGAGTTACTGTTGCCTTTCTATCAGCTAACTAGCCTGGCCATTCTCTTCTGACCTCTGACATCAAAAGGGCATGTTCTCCCACAGAACTGCCGCTCACTGGATATTTTCTCTTTTTCAGACCATTCTCTGTAAACCCTAGAGATGGTTGTGCATGAAAATTCCAGTATATCAGCAGTTTCTGAAATACTCAGACCAGCCCGTCTAGCACCAACAACCATGCCACACTCAAAGTTACTTAAATCACCTTTTTTTCCCCCAATTCTGATGCTCAGTTTGAACTTCAGCAGATCGCCTTGACCAGGCTGCGTCCGAAAGCTTAAAGGGGTGATATAATGCCATTTTTACAAGATGTAAAATAAGACTGATGTCCCCAGTGTGTATGTGAAGTTTTATCTCAAAATCCCCCACAGATAATTTTTATAGCATGTTAAATTTGTCACTTTTTGAGGGTGAGCAAAAAAGCTCAGTTTTTGTGTGTCCCTTTAAATGCAAATGAGCTGCTGCTTCTAAGCAGAGGGCGGGGTTTCAAGAGCTCGTGTTAGCAGCGCTAATTACCTCATGAAGACTCACTGAAAAACCGGAGTCGGACAATGATTAAGAGACTCAAGAAGAAGTGACAACACGTTGAATGCAAGAGGACGTTTCTGAATGGTTAGTTGCTTAATTCATGTAGCTGATGTGGGAAATCTTAAAGTCATTGATTAGCATATTCTGTCATAATAATCTATAAATTGCTCCTTTGGGAACTGTTGTAAGATGCCTACAGAGCCAGAGAATATATGCTGCATGAAGACAGAACAGGTATAGTTTAGTTTAATTACGGTTATAACTTATGTTGTCATCTTGCTTTTATGACATGCTATTGCAATTGTGTTACGTACTGTATTGCAATAACATGGCCTCACCCCTTTGTTACATGTTCTCGCGGGCAGGGTTTATGTAAATTTTAGGGTTAGTGATGTCACCAACCTGGGAAGAAGCTCGTTGTAGTCCCTACCAGCCGTTTGTTGTAGTCCTTAAACATAGAACTCTTTAAAAGAAAATATCTCCCTTTGCTTTGAACTTTAAGCATTGTAACTTTACAGATGTTGTTTATGCTCTAACAACAACATTACACACTAACTAAAGTTAAAAAAGTGCAATCATAATCAACCACCCCTTTAAAAATTCTGCCTTCGGAGGATGCATTCCAAGGTAGGAAGGCATGTCCGAATTTAGCTTCACTTCCTGTCTCCTGAGATATGATCATCTGATCGATTTTTGAAGACAGCATAGATAGAAAGTCCTTTTAAGGCAAGTCATTTCACTTGGCGGCCATCTTTGGCAGCTATTTCAGAAAATTTGGATTAAACAGCTTGATTCATATGGATTAGTTTTATGATCTCTTTATGAACTTTCTGAAGTGACAAAGTAGTAGTTGCATGGACTGTCAGTGGAGTGACAGAAATACCTCATATTTCATTTAAAATATCTTCATTTGTGTTTCGAAAATGAACGAAAGTCTTACGGGTTTTGGAACTACATGAGGGTGAGTGATGACAGTTTTTTCATTTTTTGTTGAACTAACCCTTTAATAGAAAAAAATATGTGCTTATAAACATGGTCATTTTTTCATGGAATATAGTTTACCCAAACATGAATAATTTAATTTACTGAGCCTCATTTTACTTCAAATCTGTAAGGAAATATTGATGTATAATTTTTTACCTCCATTGCAGCTCTCATATCAAATATGAGCACAGATGTGATGTAATGATGTTACAAAACAATAAAAGTGTAAAATAAAAAATCCTGAAACCCCTCAAATGATAATCCTGTAATTTAAGACACACTGAGGCATGTTAATATTCATTCATTTTTACACAAAATTGAAAAAGAGGGAGTGGAAAATGAAAGCTAAAACATTATTTAGCACATCTGTTTGAAAAAAATGCACTCTTCCCATAGTAAAGTCACAGTGCCCCACAGTCATTGCTGAAGTCTATAGGCTGCTTTGTGGGACCGCTTTTAAGTGCTGCGAATCCACTGATCCACTGTATCAGACTACTCATCACGGCAAATACACGAGACTGTTTTTTGTTGGTGGGGACATTTGATCCAGAAAGAGAGGAAATGCAGTTAAAAAAAAACAGCACTATTTGTTCCTCAGTATTATGTGTCAGCGCTGTGTATGGAACCACATGATACCACTGTTCCTCGCCCTGTGACCTCATGTTTGGAGCCATGCCTTTCTTCAGTTATCTGTATTGCATCACACTCTGAAACCTGCCTGAATGGGATCACGGCACAATGAGACTCTGGATCTTTTCTCTCTCTCTTCTTTTTTGATAAAAATGTGTATATAACTTTGTCACACTTGCTCTGTAGAAGTGTGAGAAGAAATCCATCTCTTTCCTCCTGTTAGTAATGACATCTTGTGGCTTGACAGTTGTGATTTTAGTCTTTGGTAGTCATGGTTTTTGGTGGGCGGTCAGTCCCCCCGTTTACACCTGACATTAAGATATGTTTGGGTCCAAAATGTTCTGTGATCTGATGTCATAGAAACTACATTTGGAGATTGTTAAAAAATGCACATGGCCACAATGCATTTGTACTGTACATGCTAATCCATCCTGGGTTTTGGTGACAGAGTCACTAGAAGTTGAATATCCTTTTACACACAACTGTCAATCTACCATAGGCTACTGTTCTGGAAAAGTTAGCTAAATAAAATTAAACCGAAACATTCCTTGAATGTAAGGAATTGTTTTTGCAAAATAATAAAATGTAAATTGATTCTGCCCATATGCAGATTTTGTTTATGAATTAGTACTGGAGAAAAGTTTATCCAATCAAAATGTATTCCTTGGTGAATGATTAAGATCTAATTTCTGATTGTCAGATTAATCAGCCAATCAAATTGCTCATTTTGTACCTATTGGGTGAAATCTTTGCCGAGGCCTTCTTACGTTGCATAATATAAATGCGTAAACACATACAGTGTGTAATTGGAGCATGCACAGCACAAGAGATTTTCTTCATGACCCTGTTTAGGTGAAATGTATTAAACACAGAAAAAGGGGCTTTTCTGTGAGTCTTGTTATTTGCTGATTGCTTACAGTGGGATTACTTCAGTTTAAACAAGTCTGATTTAGAGCCTGTCCACGCATAGCGTGTTTTGTTGTTGTTTTTACATTCCACTGCACTGCTATTCCATAGTTTTTCTACGTAAATATCATATGCTCTCTAAAAAACAAAGACAGGGCCGGATTTGCATAGGCATTGTAGTCACGTGCCTATGCGCGCAGGTCCAGAGGGGGGCCAAATTATAATGAGGCGAAATAGTATACTTATTATTAATTCACTCTAATGCTAAAACTCTATAAGAAAATTACTTTATAAATTAATAAAATTCTAAATATTGTCGCTTTTGGGCAGAAACCTGGTATCTTAAATTTCGTAATTTTTTCCATCATTTTTGTCAATTTTACATCTGTCTGTGGGTTTTACAAATATTTAACCAATAAAAAGTATTAAAAAGAGCTTGTGACTAAACCTCCTATATCCATTGGATCCTCAAACTGTCAGTCAAACCTCATAACTCCACCCGTTTCTATCGTAAATGAATTGCTGCTTGCAGTTTGGAACATCTCTGCTAGTTTGCAATGCAAGGGTAAATAAAAAAACTTTTTGTTTGAGTAAGTACAGCGTTTTCTTTACTCAAGAAACACTATAGGCCCTAGGACTATATATAAAGGCAAATTTTTTATGTATTTGAGGAGCAGAGAAGAGTGTTAGTCTAGTATTTGTCATCGAGTCATGGCCACTACTGTCTTCAGTAGCATCTTTTATAACGTGATTTTGGCCAAATGACAAAAAAAAAAAATTATCGCCCGCATAGCTACAATAAGCTTTATAACCTGTAAGTTGATGAAAATGCAATGCGATGCACTTACTACGTTAAGTGAGATACGTCCGTTCAATGACGGATAAAACTTGTATGTCCGTCATTCGCAGGTCAAAATCTTTTTAACTCCATTGAGCTTGATTTTGGTAAAATGTTAATAATATAATAGCACATGGAAGTATATGATTATATAAAAAGCCACAATATTAACTTTGACAACACAGTGTTTAATTATTATAAAAAAAAAACTCACCCAACCTTGCTATCCATAGTGATATTCATGAAAAGACCCAGACAGAGACTAAAGCTGCCCCCAGTGACCTCTACTGTGGTTTACATAGCAGTGAACCCTAACACTTCATTAGAGTGTTTTGTAAGGGTTGGGAATGGATTCAAAGATTCACAGTGTATGTTTTTTTGTAGATTTCAAAGCCAAACCCTATATTGGCCTATAATCAAATCTGGCCTATAGGCTACATTATTTGAATTAATTGAACATAAAATAATTTAATTGTCACGGTACTATAGGATGTTCAGATAAAATGCCTTTTTAAATCTTCTCAGCACATGTCATGGGCTGGGAGGTGAATGATTTCCAAACTTTACGACTGGGAAATTATGGGAAAGCATTTTGGATCGTTTTGAAAACAAATCTTTCACTGAAAGGTCTGTAAATATATGTTTGATTTTGTGAGGATTGTGTTTGTGTGTGTTTGGTACACACTTTGTGACCACTGTGTGATCACCTGGCTGTATCTCGTCTTGTCAAGCGCTGAGGCCACCCACAGAGGTCATGGATAGGATTTCTGTGTCTTGGTCCACTGCTCTCCTGGAAGAAGATGAGAAGAGATTGATGAGGACACGTTGGCTGATCTTTTTTCATTTTATTTTAATGATGTGTCAATGATCTCATTGATGATTTTTTTCTCTTTGAGAACATTAAATCACTTTGCACTAAAAAAAATGTAAATCATATTGATCATTTTCAAATGTCAAAAAAAAAACGCATGAATTCCAGAAGTGCTCAATAAAGTTTGGCAACCATGCTGTTAGCTACTCAAACAAAAAGACATTATTTAATTTTTTTTTTATCTCATATTTACAAGCTATTGATGTGGAGACCATTATAGAGACAGAGTAAAAAGAAAACAGAAGTATATTCTTTTATATTATATTATTATTTCTTATAAAAAGTATGGTGAAGTGTTTTCTTTTTCACAAGGCTAAGGTCTTATTCATGTTCAGATTTATTTATTTAATTTATTTAATACAAGAATTAGGGTAGTCCTTTACAAACCAGCCTTTTTCAAATGATTTAAAAAAAAAAAATGTATTTATTGCTCAGAGCAACCAATCAAATTGACTATAAAAACACCTCATAATTAAAACAAGCATGTCTGTGTCTTTTCGGATACAGTTAGTGGAAAAGAAATAAATCTCTGACATTTAAGAACCTACCTTTCAGAGCATTATAATTATCTGTCTTTTAGATCTTCATGGTGTGCTTGAAGTTCAAAGCCATTGATTACGCCAGTGCTTTCTGAGCATGCTCAGTCCTGATGCCAGGATAAAGATCGTGATGTGTGTTGTTTGTTAATTGCTAGACTTGGTCAGAGCTTGTTGCCGTTTTGTGAGGTCCATTCCTGTATTCATAGCGTGGAACATTTTGTGTATGTATTGCTAAATTCTGTTTATCTAATCCAATCAGCTGATTATTGTTGATTGTGTTTTCCATTGTTTTGCTGAAAAGAAATGCATACACTCTCTTTTCAAAATAAATTGGTAAAATGTTCTGGCAAAGTAATACACATATTTGTATTGCACTATGCCTATGTACCCGTGCCCGTGTTTGTGTGGTTATTCCACTTTGTTTATTCCTCAAGGCGTCTTTAAACAGCCGGGTTAAGGCTGCGCCTTCTCTAAATTCTGTGTAAAGACACAATGACGCAAAAATACAAAGTATGCCAACTCTGACCAACCTCGGTGACTAATATCAAAGGTCGTGTCAAATGCAGATCCACTTCCAATCCTCATATGTAAGGCTATATAAAATGAGAATCCAATGTTATCACTGCCAGACAGACTGTATATTTCATGCCATTAACACCGTCATGGTTACTGTCAACACCTCAAGTGTGATGGAGCAATTTAATAAACATTCCTCTACATTTCCAGCAGCATGAACATGTTGTGCGGCCCCAACTGCCCCCTGAAGCCAAAGATTATATCACTATTTAATCCTTATTAGTAGTATTAATAATATTAATTGTATTATACTAGATAGTACTTAAGCCCTGGGGAATTTTTAAGTTTTCTGAAAGGTCAAAGATGGATGAAAAGCATATAAATACATGCAAGTTTCCCATCCATTTGAAATTTGCACATAAATGGAAGCCAAACCTAATTGCCATATAAATGATATGTTTGATATCTCTGTTCCGTGCTGATATGTTCATATGTGCCATCCGTCATATCAAAGCAGAACTGCGGAAAGATTGTTCGTTGCTATGTAATTAATGCAATTAGGTATACATGTTTCCTAGCAACTAAAGACCATTTTGCACAAACATTTGGAATAATTTCACTAGTGAAAGCAATAACAGGTGAGCGCACTGGGTGTTTCTGCAGACATTGGATGTGTTTTAGTGTTGTTTACCAGGGCTATTTAAATTCCCTGGAACAGTGAGTTTGTTTAATGACCCAAACAGTTGATGATTTGTGATAACTGAATAATACAATCCATTAGTGCTGTGTTTCCTCACAGTCCCACCAGTAACGATCAAGTGATCCTTCAACAACACCAAACCAGAAATGTGTTCATTTTAATTCATATAATGCTGGATATTATTCTACATTATCATTAATGTTATTAAAGTCACTAATATTAAGGTAAAAAACAAAAAACAATACGGACGTAAGACAGACTGACAAAGTAGGATATTGCAAATAAAAATTAAAGGTTTAGTTCACCCAAAAATGAAAAATACACCCTCAAGCCATCCTAGGTATATATGACTTTCTTCTTTCAGACGAATACAATCTGAGTTATATTAAATAATGTCCTGACTCTTCCAAGCTTTATAATGGCAGTGAATAGAGGATGAGATTTTGTAGGCCAAAAAAAGTACATCTATCCATCGTAAATGATAACCACACGGCTCCAGGGGGTTAATAAAGGCCTTCTAGAGCAAAGTGATGCATTTGTGTAAGAAAAATATACATATTTAAAACTTTAAAAACTAAAATAACTAGTTTCCGGCAGACGGCTGAGTTTGTTGAACAGCCCTATTTGTTTGAACAACGAGAGGCGTGAAAAAAGCTGACTCTACTCCTACATCACGTCAGGGGTTACTCTTTAGGCGTAAGTTGACGTGAGTATGGCCGTCTGCCGGAGGCTAGCTATTTTAGATTTTAAAGTTTTAAATATGGATATTTTTCTCACACAAACGCATCGCTTCGCTTCAGAAGGCCTTTATTAACCCCCGGAGCCATGTGGTTATCTTTTATGCTGGATGGATTTACTTTTTTTTTGGCTACAAAATTTCATCCTTACGCAGCCCCGGACATGACATGCAGGAAAAAAATAGTAGGCTAAATCGTGCGCACGATTTACTAGGCCAATTCGTTCCCTCGATTTAGTAAAACGTGCGCACGATTTACTATTTCGTTCCCTCGATTTATTTGTTCCCTCAATTTATAAATCATGCACATGATTTATAAATTGAGGGAACGAAATAGTAAATCGAGGGAACGGATTAGTAAATCGAGGGAACGAATTAGTACGATCATATTTTTTTTCTTGCATGTCATGTGCGGGGCTCCGTACATCCTCTATTCACTGCCATTATAAAGCTTGGAAGAGCCGGGACATTATTTAATATAACTCTTGTGTTTGTCTGAAAGAAGAAAGTTATATACACCTAGAATGGCTTGAGGGTGAGTAAATCACAGGGTAATTTTCATTTTTGGGTGAACTATCCCTTTATAGTTCAGCCATGAAACTCTATTTGCATTCTGATTGTTTCAATGTAACTTCTACAGCCAATCGATGTCACATATCTATTACTACTTCTGTTTATAACCACAACTATGGCTGGAACGACATGTCGACATTATGTAAATTAGTCAATTTACGTGGAATGCGTTGATTTGTTGTGCTGTTTATGATCATCCCCAATAATGGCGGCTCCGCCAATGTTATTACAAAAATATTGAGCCCAATCTAAAGTGTGAGAATTTTTAAAACAGAGACCAGATAAAATGGTGCTCTGTAAAATTGAAATGGCATTCCACACAGCAGCACAACAAGAGCGTCTGAAAAGACAACAAACATCCCTGGGCTCACCTACCTCAAAACGATGAGAAGCTTGCTACGGGGGTCTCCCTCCCTCTAGCAGAAGCAGCAGCAGCATGTTTCCCTTAATTTTATGTTCTTAGCATTATAGTAGAAGCAAGTCGTACTTGCTCTGCAGCAGCAGCAACTATAGTTCCAGCAGCAGCGTAACAGATCTAGTCCGCCAAGACCAAATCTATGTACATTCCATTTACATTAATGACATTTTTTAGAAACTATCCCAAGAGTTGTCCTGATTGAAATTATTTTAATATGTTATTTATTTTTTTAAAGGTGCAGTGTGAAAATTTTAGCGGCAACTAGCGGTGGTATATTGCGAATTGCAATATAGAGATTGGCTATGGTGGCCAACACAGGATAGATGTCATCGTCTGAGACAGCAGAGAGTAGACAGTCAAGCAAACGCTTTGTAGAGCAGTTTGTCCATTTAGGGCTACTGTAGAAACATGCCGGCGGAAAATGGCGACTTAACATGTAAGGGGACCCGTGGTGTATGTAGATAGATATGGCTATCTAATTGCGGGTTTGGAATGACAAGAGGGTGAGTATTTAATGACAGAAATTTTATTTTTTGGGTGAACTAACACTTTAAACCTTTACTAGTTCAGTTGGCACAGAGGAAATTACTTTGAAATTAAAATAGTTTTAAACTGATTTGAGGAAGATAGTGTATTATTGTGCTATCTAATGTTTTATTTACTGGCTTTTTGGTCTTTATGGAATCAGGTCATGTGCAAGCCAGATTAAAATCCATGAGGACACAGTTCTAACATGTTGTATGATCCACTGCCACAGCTCCAGCTAAATAAGTCTGTCCCCATCTTCAGTTTAATTTTTAAGTTACCTGTACTGTGTTTTTAGTTAAAGTCTGCAAAGGTGGCCCGAGTATTTCAGACATATAGTAACGGTGACACCTGGCGTATTACTTGGTTATTGCAATGAATTTCAGCCTTGTGCAGTGCACTGTTTAAACAGAAGATGGCAATCTAAACATACACAATGGGGTCTTTTCCAGCTCAGAGTGATCTACAGTTCAGGTAATTCACATTTATTTATCTATGACATAAAATAAAAATTTCAAAGATTGTATGAAATTGTAAAATTCCAATGTTTAAAATTATGTATAGTTCATATTGTCAATTCAGAATAAATTGTTTCATTGAAATTAATTCAAAACTCTTTAAAACAATATTAATGTGTTAAACAATACAGTTTGGAAAATGGCACAACTATATTTAATTTGGCATTCACTGAATTTTATCATAACATAACAATCATAACAACTGTAATTTATTATTTAATAAAAATATGGTGTGAATCCAAGCATCATCCTTAGCCTTTGGTGCAACTACAGTAAGATAAATGGCATTCCAAGAGTGGATTACAGCGTTTCTTAGATATTTCGTTGTTATAATTTAGATAGATCTGCTGTAAAACACCTTTGTTACATGTTATATAATTTCAGCTGTCCATGTTCACCTTTCTAACCAAATTTACAATGAATCATACTACTAATTATACCCGCAAACCTGACCTTGACCAAGCTACTCGATTATGATCCACAGTATAGGTAATGGATGTCTAACTGCTGGTCCGCAGTGTTGACTAATGGTAGGTTGACCTTGTGGTGCCAATGGGCAACTGGTCAAGGCTGTTTGTTCTACCACAGATGTCTGGGAAGGGAAGTGTGCAATAAATCTATAGGCTCAAAATTAGTTCTCATCTACATCACAGAAATGCCAGCCTATGCTTTGTTTGGTTGGAGCATTTTTTTCTAACCGACACTGATGTCATATCCTGGTTTGAGGTACATTTGGATATATGAAGTTGGCTTCACTTGTGTGTGTGTGTGTGTGTGTGTGTATGGCCAGTTCTAATTACAGACTGGGTGAAGAGGCCCGTTGAGGGACATAAGTAAGCTTCTAGTAGGCCTAAGGTCTCCCAGATTTACCACAGCAAGAAAAGTGAGAAATAGACAGAGAGAGAGAGGGGAGCCAAGAAGGAAAGCTGTGGAGAAATTTAAGGACATGTAGGCGGAAAGAAAGAGTGTATCAGTGTGTGCGTGTCTATTCTGATCGTGTCACAGGATTCAACACCATCGAATCAACACGTCTGCCGCTAAACCAAATGGTTTGAATATGAGTATATAAAAGCAAATTTTGCATTTAAATCATAGAGGGATAAATTCACTAAACATTTGTGCAATTTTACAGGATAGTGTTTCAACACACAACCTGGGTCTTATTCACTAACTATCCAAAACCTAGTTTAACCAGATGCTTGCTTATATTGGTTAAGCTGTAATTCTTTTCAATGTAAAGTGCAAACACACTTCCTTTCTGTGCAAATTATTATTTTGAGCTTGATGCCATAGAAGAACCTATTTTTGTTCTCCAAAGAACTTCTCAGTGATCAGTTCTTAAAAGAACCATTTTTTTCTTAGTGTGAATAACATTTTATAATCTAAAGAACCTTTTTCCACTATAAAAAACCTTTTGTGGAATATAAAGTTTTCATGGATGTTAAAAGGATAGTTCACCCAAAAATTTAAATTCTGTCATCCTTTACTCACCCTCAAGTTGTTCCAAACCTGTATGAGTTTCTTTCTTCGGTTGAACACAATAGAAGATATTTTGAAGAATGTTTGAAACCAAACAGTTGTCGGTACCCATTGACTTCCATATTTGAAAATACTATGGAAGTCAATGGCTAACATTTGGTTACCAACATTCTTCAAAATATATATTTTTTTTGTGTTGTTCCAAACCTGTATGAGTTTATTTCTTCTGCTGAACACAAAAGATATTTTGAAGAATAACCAAACACTATGAAAGTCAATGGCTACCGTCAACTGTTATTAAAAAATATATTCTTTTGTGTTCAACAGAAGAAAGAAACTCATACATGATTGGAATAACTTGAGGGTGAGTAAATGATGACAGAATTTTAATTTTTGGATGAACTATCCCTTTAAGGTTCTTCATGGAACTATTGATGGCAATAAAGAACTTTTATTTTTAAGAGTGTACAATACTAAAAGAAGCATGCAGTAGCAAGTGTTTGGTGTTTGTGTTTTTTTTTTAGTGATTCTTAATTCTTTAAGAGATGATCATATGATGAACAAGGTTAAAAGTAGACAAATATCTACTATATGATGTAGTCGAGTGCACTCTCAACATTTTAAAGAGCTGTTCAGGTATCTGAACTGCAGTACGGCCACAATAAAGTACTTCAGATCTTGGTAGACTGCATTAACCACTCCAGCCGAGCATCCAGAACAGGCCTGTATACTGAGGAATTGTGAGGAAAGTTCCTTTATAGCACATTTGTTTTGCGTGTTGAATGCGTGGTTGCCTGATTTGCTTAATTCCTTCAGTGAATCAGGTGCAAAGACTAAGACAGCGCATGTAAATGAATGCCGCTCAGCAGCCACAATTCATTGCTTTGACATTATTGTGTTTGTGCACACAATACCAGATAAATTACTAGTTTGTTTGTTACTTGTTTGGCACGTTCACTCCCATGCATTCTCTTTCAGAGAAACTGATCTCTGGTTTCAGTTTAACATTGCAGGATCTCAGCTGTCTGCTGTTGCTCAGGTTTAGTTTATTAGTTCAGCTTCTTGCTAAATAGCTTTAGCTTTGAAATTATTTAGATTAAATATTTTAATAAGATTTAGATTTAATGTTTATTTTTTAAATAATTGCATTCCATTTATATGCACTACATAATTAACATAAATACACAAAACAAACTAGGATTGGAAAATAATTTGTGAATTTTACATTTGATTTTGTATTGCATTTTATAGCATCTATCTGTCTATCTATCATTAAATTTGGTGTAATTTGTTTCACTGTACTGTTTATCTTTCACAGAATAAAACCACCCATCTCCTCAAAAGAAGCAGTAAGTTTTCAAAGGGTTTTTGTTGTTGTGTAGTATCACTTGTTTAAGGCTTCAGATGAAGTGTTAGAAGTGTTCAAGTATTCTTTATAGTGTTTATTCATCTTAAATGATTAAACACATTGTTCAGTCATGACAGTCCATTGTTTGTTCTTAGACGAGTCTACTGACTAAGGCAAAAAACAGCACAAGAGTAGTATTTAGCAAGAGCTGTAGTCAGATTTTTTTTTAACTGCTTCCACCATTCATGGAGCAGAAAGAGGGATTGTGAGATGGAGTAAGATTGAACTGTGGATATATCATAGAGCCTGCTGAGGTTGATGTGTTCTGATATTTGCTCCAGCTGTAAATGTCAAAAAATAAGCAGTGCTGATTGTTAGACTAAACCCAAATCCTGCAGCTTTGAGTGTCTTTCATCACATCGCTCATGGATTTAATTATATCTCTATGGAATGAAATTCAGTGCGAATTGTATATAATTGTTCAACAAATGATATGTTGGTCCTGCATTTAACAGTTTACAAATGGTTTGTTACTGCTCAACAAATACAGATACAACAAATACAAACATTTAGTTGTAGAAATGGACTTAATTATGGGGAAAATCTCATTGCCTTATCCGTGCTCTCCTCACACATGATCAATGAATGACAAACCGATTTGTTGTTCTGTGTTTTTATTAAGGCATCGTGTCATTCATGAATTTAATTGCACTATGGGAAAATGAATGGCCTTGGTGGTGCTGTGCAAGTTAGAGCTGCAGTCTGGGTGCAATGCTAGAGCTCAAGCAATTCAGACCATTTATGATGTTTTGGATTATAATATTAAAGGAAACCTTATTCATAATTATAAACATATTTTTTGGAATATTTGAGACAGAAAGGCTCAAGACAAATGTACTTCCCTCATTGCACATGAATCAAATGTCTCATTAAATGTGTAATAAAATCTAGCCCTCAGTCTCTGCATGAAAAACATGTTCTGACATTGAGGGGCCAGCGAGGGGTTTCTGAATCATTGAGATATTCTTTTCTGAATTACAATTTCTGTATTTTCCATTTAGATGCTTGGGCGGTTTCATTTTCACTGTTGAAGAAAAAAAAACATATCAAACATAATATTCACTTATCACAAAGCCAATTTATGTATGTATCTTTGTTGCAAATGGCAAAATTGTCTGAAAGGCTTAAACTGGACATGTAAAAACAACATGAAAAAACGGCCCCCTTATTTAGAGCTAACTCTACTCCATTTCCATGCTTAAATAATTTATAAAAAATTTTCTTTTTTCTTCACAGACTATATGTAAAATGAAGCTATTGTATATAAAATAATAGGAGCACAGGAGGATACAGGAAAGCAAGCAGAATTACAACCAACTTAAAGATGGGAATAGACAAAGAATGACTCAAACTAAGGGCTATAAACACCCAATTTGCATACTTATGCACTACTCTGTGACATTCTGAGCCGTGTTTCCACCACAGGAACTTTCCCCAGGAACTAGGGACTTTGGAGTGTGATTCGACCGCAGGAACCAGTGACTAAATGAAGTTTCGGGTAAAAATTTTCCCCTCAGAAAGTACCTGCTCGCTAGGTAGTACTTTTCCAAAGTTCCAGAACTTTCGGGGGTGAGACATGGGAGCTAAACATGCTGATTGGTTGAGTTCACGCAGCATTTTATTTCAACCACCATTTTTAAAAGTCTGTTGCAGTGGACAATGGAGTTTAAATATACAACCGAAGAACCGACGACGAGGTTCAGGTTTTATTAAGCTTATATGCAGAGGACGAAATCCAGCTGGAACTGGAAAGTTTCGCGCAATCCTACGTCACCGGACTAAATCTTCAAGGTACTTTAGATCGCAATGGAAATGCAGACAGCAACAGGTCTGGGGGGAAAAAAGTTCCTGGACACTCAGTTAACTGAAAAAATGAAATGTGGAATGTTGGACACTTAATGCTGTCGCAGCTTTAATTAGGAAAACACAGGAAACAATGAGTTACAAACTAACACTTAGTACGAAATCTCATACTGTATACATTTGAAACTTACTTTGCGACTGTTACAAAAAAGTTCTATATAGTATATAGATGTATTACATCCGCCATGTTGTCATTGTCATGTGACCTACCAACGTCAGTTGCGTCACTTCGCTGCCATTCGTGAATCCTCTCCCGTCACCTCATAGGATAGTAAAGTGTCCAGTGGATGTGCACCTCTGAAATTCGGCAGAAGTAGTAGGTCATCCGTGTACTTTTTGCTTACTTTTTTTGAATACTAGTATTCAGAAATACTACTATGTTGCCATACTGTTTTTTGCCTAGTATATATTAGGGAAGTATTCTATTTCGGACACAGCGTAAGAGTCCAGGAAAACAAAACAAAAACCAAACTGAACGTGAGTCATTGAATCATTCAGTCAACCAATTAGTAAAAAAAAAAATGAATTGTTAATGACTGAAAGAAGTCATGATATCTATTTATTTTAATAAATATCCTTATTAAAATGTGTGTGTAAAAAATCAAACAAGAAACTGCAGGAAGATTAAATGCTTTTTCTGAAAATATTAACAAATCTAAAAAAAATTTCATTGATTAATTTATTTAGGATTTGTTCTAAAACAGCAAGTCACATATGAAACCTGCGTGCAGCGTTTATGGAAGCTTTAAAACAAGACGTAAAAAAAAAAAACAAGTGAAACGAAAATAAACATGCATGAGATAGCATATTAGGTAATGTTATGTAAATTTTCTCATGTTGAATGATTGAGATTTATGCCATGTAAACATCATCAGCTTTATCCTGTGTAAGTATGTGTGTGTGTGTCTGTTACTGATTGTAAGAGTCTGTCAACTCAAATACAAAGAGTGTATGGAGAGGCACTGGCAGATAGAGACTGTTTGTATACAGTCTAAAATAGACAGAGATAGAGTGTGTGTTACACTTGTGGTTTGCTCTTTCCTCTTTTTTTCCTTCTTCCAGATTAATCAGCGCCCAGAAGAGGTGAACCCTTTTCCACGTAAACATGGCATGGTGGTGTGACACGGCTCATTAGCCAAGAAAATGGTGTATTCAGAGCAATGTGATTGTGGCTTTCTGTTAAGAGCTCACATATTTACAAGCCCCAGCATCGGTACAGCAGGATGGTGCCAGCCGCAAATAATGTTTACACTTAATCTTCGAACAGAATTAGTGCTCAGAGGGCTAAAATAGTAAATTACGGCCTGATTACAGAACAACTGAACATGTGGTAACAAAATGCAAGCAGTCATTAGCTGGACGAATGAAGCGTTCAGCCTAAGTTGGTGCTCTGTTTGAAAAAGCATGATGATTTGAAACTTTAACGTGTAAACACTTGTTGCTGGATGAGGAAAGCATCTGTCATTATCTTCTGCTAGTTTTCTTTCACTAGAGATACATGTTCAGTTTGTTGATGTGTCAAATAGATTAGCAATTTCCATGGAAGATATTTTGTTCTGGTTTTAAACATTTAAACACAGTTTGTTTTTGTTAAATATTTACAAATCATAGTTTGACTAGAAATTTGTTTTAGACTGAAGGATTTTCTAAGGCTGTAAAAGGTCTAAAGACCAAAATAATTCCCATTAATTTACATGGTCCACACTGTAAAAAATGAAAAGATACTTGAGGCACCATTTGAGCTTCCTGGTACCCAAAAAAGGAGGTTTTCTGAGGAACCCATAAGTTCCTGTAAACGGTTTTCCATTTGGAACCCCATTAAAGGGATGGTTCACCTAAAAATGAAAATTATCCCATAATTTACTCACACCAAACAAGGTGTATATGACTTTCTTCTTTTAGACGAATACAATCAGAGATATATTTTAGAATATCCTCTTTGAAGCTTTATAATGGAAGTGAATGGGGGGCCTGATTTTGAAGCCAAAAAAAAGTGCATCCATCCATCGTAAAAGTACTCCACACGGCTACGAGGGGTTAATAAAGGCCTTCTAAAGCAAAGCGATTGGTTTTTGTAAGAAAAATATCCATATTTAAAACTTTATAATCTAAAATAATTACAGTATCTTCCGGCAGATGACCGTACGCATACTGCGCAAGTCGACAACAAGAGTAACCCCTGACGCAATGTAGGATGTAGGATGTAGGAGTATCGTAAGCATAGACGCCTTCCGCGGTTTAAACAAATATGGCTGTGCAAAACTCAAGCTCCTCTTCTCTTATACTGAAATCCTCTGACATTTCTCTTTAAAATTTCTCATTTTAGACTTATAATTCATGACCAGTGTTTTGTTTTGCTCTATCCTCTGCGCTTCCACGTTCTTCATTACGTCACGCATCAGGTCAGGGGTTATTCTTCCATTGCAAATCGATGCGTACGGCCGTCTGCCGGAAGCTAGATATTATAGTTAAAGGATTAGTCCACTTTCAAATAAAAATTTCCTGATAATTTACTCACCCCCATGTCATCCAAGATGTCCATGTCCTTCTTTCTTCAGTCGAAAAGAAATTAAGGTTTTTGATGAAAACATTCCAGGATTATTCTCCTTATAGTGGACTTCAATTGGCCCCAAATGGTTGAAGGTCAAAATTATAGTTTCAGTGCAGCTTCAAAGGGCTTTAAACGATACCAGACGAGGAATAAGGGTCTCATCTAGCGAAACGATCGGTCATTTTCTTAAAAAAAAAATGAAAATGTATATGCTTTATAGACACAAATGATCGCATCACAAGTGCTTCCGCCAGACTGCTATTCCGTATTCTTCAAAAAGCTTACGCTGAATGTCCTGAATGTACGCTGAATGTCCACCTTCCCTATTAAACTTACGGAAAAAACGGAACTGGTGCCGCGTTCGTTCCGTAAGTTGAATAGGGAAAGTTTTGGACATACAGCGTAAGCTTTTTGAAGAATACGTAATGGTGTATTTTTCAAAAATGAATCCTTTAATAAAGTTTTAAATATGGATTTATTATTTATTTTTATTTTTTTACAAAAACCCATCGCTTCGCTTCAGAAGGCCTTTATTAACCCCCCAGAGCCGTGTGGAGTACTTTTACGATGGATGGATGCATTTTTTTTGCTTCAAAATCAGGCCCCCCATTCACTAACATTATAAAGCTCAGAGGAGCAAGGATATTTTTAAATATATCTCCGATTGTGTTCGTCTGAAAGAAGATAGTCATATACACCTAGGATAGCTTGAAGGTGAGTAAATCATGGGATCATTTTCATTTTTGGGTGAACTATCCCTTTAAGGAATAGTTTTCAAGATGCTTGTAATGCACTACCATTCAAAAGTTTGTGGTCAGTAAGATTTTTTTTTGGTCAGTAAGAAGAATTTTTTTTCAGCAAGGATGCATTAAATTTCTCAAATGTGACAGTTAAGACTTTTACATTGTTACAGAAGATTATTATTTAAAATATTTTTTTTTTTTTTACTTTCTATTCATTAAAGAATTCTGACTAGAAAAATGTATGCTTTTTGCAAAATTGAAATGACTGCTGAAAATTCACTTTTGTCATCACAAAAATAAATAAAAATTTAAAATATATTAAAATAGAAAAGTTATTTTAAATTGTAATATTTCACAATATTGCTGTTTTTACTGTATTTTTGATCAAATAAATACAGCCTTAGTGAGCATAAGAAACTTCTTTCAAAAACAGAAAATCTTACCAACCTCAAACTCTTGAATGGTAGTGTGAAGTACTTTTCATAATAGGATTTTTGAGGCACCTTTAAAGGCTGCCTAGAAGTTGGTCTGAGGAACCTAAAGGTGCCTTAAAATATCTTTTGATTTTTCATCTTTTACAGAATAAAATATTCATGTCAACCTCAGGCATAATAATCGGCCATTTGACAGTGTTAGTCCTTCACAGTTAGCAGTATATTTTAACAAGCAAATCCTAAATCTGTAAACCTCTAAGGAAAACTCCTCCATAGACAGGCAGTGAGGTAATGTGTCCTTCATGGATTGGTATGCGAGTCCTGGTGGCTGTATTTTAGTAATGAACAAGAATGATCAAGGCAAATAACCTTGAATTGAGATTGATGCCGTGGCAGCTGAATCCCAGCATATTCTAAGATTGTCTGTTAAAATCATATGTATGAAAATCATTAGCATCAGTTCTGTGGCTAAAACGTTTAGAGATGAAAAAGGAAAAAAAATGTTGTAGTAATACAAAACCCATAGGCAAAGTAAAATCTAGTTTAAGATCTGGGCCATTGCATGAAGAATTTAATAGGAGAAGGGAAGCCATTAAATCATAAGATGTCATCTTTACTTTTCAGAATTATTTCTAATATTAGAACAACATGTCGCACTGGAGGTAGTGAGCAAAGTTGGAATAGCCTGGGAACATTTTTTCATTTTCAGTCTCTAACATATGCCAGTATTCCTTTTTTTGCGGCCACCAGAAACAAATTCGGTTTTAAAAGGCATTGACGAAGTGTAGGCTCTGCATGGAATACATTAGTCTCAGCTCGTGTCATGAGCGCAGACGGATTGACTCTACAGGCTCAATCAGATACTCTGGCTGAGGAAAACACACACCCTCAGTTGTTATGCGCATTTCAGGCTCTTTAAAACACTGTGCTTAAGATCAACTCTGATTACTTACTTTGTAAAAAGGAGTTTTTCATGTTTCATTTTCATTTCAGATCGCAATTTTTGTAGTGAATTGCAAACAAGTTTGGAAACTAAACTAAATCACAACTAATGATTTAATAAATGGGTTGGTGGAAGTATTAGATGGAATATCGTAAATAAAAAAAACTGTTGCATAGCATAAATGTCAGGGGAAAAAAATCTTGCACAAAAGTGAATTTTAATGATATTTTAAAAATATAAAAAATGTCATAATATTGAAGGTATTTAAATGTGCATACAAAAGATGGATTTATTCTTCGCAGGTTTGTCTTTCCCACTGGAAAATGTTGCAGTTGCAATGGATCTCTTGTAAAAAAAAAAGTTACATTCTACACTGTAAAAAAGAATGGTTGCTTAAACTTAAAAAAGTAAGTTACCTGGTTGCCTTAAAGTTTTGAGTTCATTGAAATAAAAAATTTGAGTTGATACAGTGAAGACGATTGGTTTAATCAACAGAAACTCAAGATATTATGTTTTCTGAACCACATTAATTATCAAAGTTGATTTGACAAAAGAAAAAAATGTTGTGATAACAAATCATGAAATTTTTTTTTACAGTGTATATTTGCATTTAATTTAGAAATTAAATTATTGTCGTTCAAAAATGTTGATTAAGTACAACAATAACTTGAAAGAGCATCAAAGTGTTTAAGAATGGACTTTTTCAGATCATATGACAACATTTTTGATTTTTAATAGCTGTATAGTTCCTACACATAGTCTCCTATAAATTGACTCAAGCGTAGCAGAGATTTCTGAGGACTCTATATTTTCTCAGTCTTTGTGCATTAATATGAAACGCATCACTTCCTTCTCCTTCGACTCCTTTCATCCTCTCATTACAAAGCAGCGCACATTACACTAAACCCGCTTAGATATCCTATTGGAAATGTCTGTCTGAGGTCTGGCATTAACAGATACCAGAGTTAGTGGTTTCGTCTCTGAGCTTCTTTTCCACTCAGCTAATGAACGTCACGGGGCCTTTTAAAAATAGAATGTGTTTTAATATGAACCGAAACAGAATGACACTAAAATTACAATGTATAGAATGACAAATTGATACAATCTTAAAAAACTATAAATAACGAAATGAAATGCATGACACTTAATTACTAAAAGTTTCATATATTATCACTCAAACTCCCAATTATCTTCCAAAACAGCAAAAATAAAATCCCGGAAAGCATCGTCGCTCTATTTTAACCATCATCTGTCTGGTTTTACTCTTATACATGTCTGATTGACTCTGACAGGCTCTTCAAAATCCAACAAAATCTAATAAGCATTAGCCTGTCAAACAAGCTCTACCTTGTGTCACACACACATTCAAAAATTGGCCACCAGGTGAGAGGACTCACCTGCAGAAAATCCCTTTTCCCCTGGGACCTGTCAAATTAGCAGTTAGCTATTACGGAGGCTTAGGCCTTGGACCCGTAGAGAGAGAGAGAATGAGGAAGGAGACTCACATAACCGCTCAGAGGCCTGGGGGCAATGACATGGTGCAGGGTTTGAGGCAAAACCGAAACCATATGAACATTAATACGCACCCGGGGGCCGTTCTCGGAGATTACTTTACATAACGACTAATTGGCCTAATTTGTTAAATAAACACTATATTTTCTTTTGAAGCTTAATACAGGACCACTGGACATAGCAGTCACTCTGAGCCGAGCAGCAACACCCACATCGGATTTTGGTGGTCTGCTAAAGTCATTTCCCCTCAAAATGAACCTAATTTCCTCTCTGGGTTCAGGCTCATGTGCGTGTTTGGTTCACCACAGTCATCTAAATGCAGAGATAGTGCTGAATGTTAAGGACGTCTGGACAAGACCAACAGCAGTCAATATTTCTAAAATGCACATTGAATCGCAAAGTTCGGGGTGCTAATTGTGTAAAATACTGTTGTGTAAAATTAGTTTGGCTTTTGCAGCTCGGTGGAAAGTCCACAATTACGTTTTATTTGATTTATTATTATATTTTTACACCAGCTGAGCTACACCAATCATAAAAGTGCTAAATTACCAGTCCAAGTGAGTTCTGGATTCAATAAACCTGGGGTAAAAATAATATTTTTTATCGACTGAAGAATTCCAAGGGCTTTTATTTTTAATTAAACGTACAGCGAAGTAATCATGGATAAGAGTTGCAAAAAAATGATTCTGAAATTATAAACTATGAACTTGCCACAAGGCTATATTTTAATAACTTCATTAGACATTGAAAGGAGATTAAACACTTTTATTTTCCATTTTGCCAGCTTTTTTTGTAATTGCAATGCATTCATGAGCAACACTTTCTTCAGCAAGTTTCCACCACATAAAAAATGAGATCCTTTATGATCTCTGCATTGCTAACGTTTTTATTGTGGTTGAAATCTATAAAGTGAAATTAAAACGGTGAACAAAAAAAATGAATTGTTCCCCCAACCAATAACATTCATTTGATTGTCCTGAATTTTTCCTGTAAGAAAACTAAAAACTCAATAAAATTGTTTTTGTTTTCAGTAACTTATTCATTAAAATATGTAGTTTTCCTGTACTGCGTGTCAACTTGGATCATAAAATGAGTTTTCATGCCTTGCTCAAAACCAAAGACATTTTGTGACAAGCAAAAAGGCTCTTTTAAGTTTTCAGTTTCATTGAGCATTCTGGGAGAGAAATATGGTTTTCCATCTGAGAAATACATACGAGAATGAACAGCATCTGTGTTCGCAATGATATTTTTTTGCAAGTGACCAGTGTATCTATTTCTAGACAGATTTATAGAAATCTGCATATTGTTTTACTTCTCCAACAGCAAGTCCATCTTGCCATTTGCAGGGTAGACAGACTATCAGTATCATATTTGATTAGCTGTGTTAATTAATTAATTTAAAATACAAAGACACTTTTACTTTTACGATTGTCATTTTAACAGATTTTATCTGTTAAATATTAGTTATGCTTATGCTATATAAGCAATTTTTTCTCATACAGACTGGATATTTAAAGCAGTTAAGTCAAATGTTGTTGTATATGCTTATTTTAACAGACATTTTGGTGGAAAATGATCCTCAGACTTCACAGTCCTGAAAGAATTCCAGGACTTGCTGATAATCTAGATGATTTTAGGTAAACGCACAGACAGATAGACACCAAAACCCCTCACCCCAATCTTCCGTCCCACCCTTTAGACCCCCATAACCCCTTCGATCCATTCCACACTCACTCTTTGGCAGCTTATGCAACTCATTTCTTAGAAAAAGTGTCCGTGGGATCAGATAGCCCGAGTCCAAAATATCGTACCCCCGTTTTCATGAGCCCAGAACTAGTTGGCTGGCCTCAGATTTATTGTACCTTGTCGTTTTGGAGGAAGATCGTATGCATGTGGTCAGTAGCGAGGAGCCTGCGACCCAACCTCCCTCTCATGTTACGCCCTATATATAACATCCATTCCTCCAGCACCTCCGTTCAACCCCCCCTCCCTCGTTCCCTCGCTCCAACACCACTTCTCCAGAAGCACTGTATCCACTCGGGCCCAGACGGCTCTGTCTTTCCCTCTCCCTTTCTTTCTCTCTCTCTCCCATCTGTCACCCGAGCTTCCTCTCGCAGGCTGTGTGTGTTTACCCTCTTTTTCGGCCTGGCAACGGGGCTGCATGCTCAGGATTACCGGAGGCCTTGCCTTTCATCGCTGCCCGCTCCCTCTTCCTTTTGCCGTTGACTCCTGGACTACGGTGGCCACGGGTGCGAGGCTGTGTGTTTTTGGGGCTTTTCGGAGTTAAGTGGAAGTGTCGACACTAAGAGAACATGGATCACTCTCTGTTCGGATGCCTTCGGAGCCCACACGCCCCGTCCCAAGCCCTGCACCCGGCGTTCACCCAGTCCTCCCTGGCCCTGCACGGTCGCTCCGACCACGTCTCCTACCCTGACCTTCCAGGACCCTCGCCGCCCTGCAGCTACGCGGGGGAGGAGGGCAGCTTCGGAGGACCTCATCACAGAGTTCACCACACTCCGCAGCATCCACACCACTCGCAGCATCAGTCCTGGCACGTGCCGCAAATGCCGTCGATCGACGGCGAGCGCCACAACCTCTGCCTGCCGCACCCTGACTCTGCTGCTCCAGAACTGTGTGGTGCAGGAGGAGCGGGTTCACAGGGCCTGTGCGCGGGTAACCCAACGCTCGCTGGTAGTGACCACTCCGGGGTGTCATGTGTGCCTGGAGAATACGGGAGACAGAACATGTCACCTGTTGAGCCGGAGCGACGGAATAGCAAAGGAAAGAGTGACAGTTCAGGTACGTTTTCTTCCGTGTTCTTATGCATCCAGTAGAAAAATCGTTGAATTTTAATTCTGATTAATACTTTTTTCTTTATCTTGACTTTTTTTGAATAGTTAAATTAGAAAATATCAAATTGGATTATTACAACATGAATAATTCAAGTGCTTGTCATGACAGAAGAACTGAAGATTGTCTGTTTTATTACTCATCAGATTTTTTCAGAATAGTTTAAGTTAAAGATTTAAACTACAGGATTTCATCATATTTTATAATATATATATTTATATATTTGTATTGTCTGTTTTCTGTAAATCTGGCCTTGGAATAGAGAATTGGAATTTTTTATAAATATTAAGGGAAAATGCATCCATATACCAAATTCTAAGTTTAATATAACTTAAGAAAATCTTGTTTATTTTACAATATTTAGTGAGAATTAAAAAATTAAAAAAATGAATGTATCTTTATATTCTGTTATAAAATTATTTAAAATAGGGGGGGAAAAGACATTTAGGTAACACTTTATTGTACAGTCCCTGTACAGACTATGTACTTATTATATCTGGGTAATAACTAAGCACTAACCCTGAACCTACCCCTAAACCTAACCTTAACCCATGTAGTTACGTTATATTACTCAGTACTTTCTTAGGTAAATACACTGTAAAAGTTATTTTCATGATTTATCACAACATTTTTTCTTTTGTCAGATCAACTTTGATAATTAATGTTGTTCAGATAACATAATATTTTGAGTTTCTGTTGATTAAACCAATTGTCTTCATTGTATTAACTCAAATTTTTAATTTCAATGAACTCCAACCAGGTAACTTGCTTTTTTAAGTTAAAGCAACAATTCTTTTTTACAGTGTACACATACTGTAAAATAAAGTGAAACTGACATTTCTTTTAGAATTAAAATTTTCAAATACGATTTTTTTTTTTAATTTATACAAATTGGTCCATATCAAGACAGTGTACACAAAAGGGTGCTATATGTAGAGAATGGATTTTATTTTATTTCTGCTGTATTTAGCATGAGATAATTCAATACAACTGTCCTGTGTTAGAAAATCAAACTGAAGAGAATATCAGACTAGTACTAGAGAAAAGTCTATGTGATAATCAAACTCACAGTAGTTTTAGATAATCAAACTCACAGTATAGTTTAAGAAAAAATCAAACTTTTTACACATTTGACATTCGGATCAGATTCACACGCATAAACCGTTCTATTCCATCCACGAACCATATAGAGGAGCGTACAAGCTTTACAAATAAATCATAATGAGCAGCTGTATAAATATGGTCAAAAGCAGTTTAACATGTCAAGAGATGAGTCTAGTATTTTAGAGAGAATGCTTCTTGAAATGAGAATGATTTTGAGATAATTAAACAAAAGGGAACAGAATCCAGACCGGGATGGACACGGCACAGTAGTGTTTTAATGGAAGGGCCTGGTGCTGTGAGGCGGCCCTGTTTCTTTCTCTCATCAGTCTCAGAGGTGTAAGTCACTCTGGCATTTACCCTCAGGTCTTTAATAGACCACAGGTGAAAGCCGCTGTTAAATGCTCACACTGCCCGCAGCTGTGCTTTTGATACCCCCCAAATGCATACGCACCGTTTACGGCTGGGGAAAACCGTTAGAGCTGCAGCTGGACAGTTTTTATAAAATGTGACCCTTAAATTTCAAGAACAATAGAAAATGTCACACCTGGTGATCTAAGTGGTTTGACACTGACATATAGACTTTAAAAACAGAGGTGCAGAAAAAATTGTTGTTTTTCACGAACAGTGAGATCTTGTCGTACAGTATAAAGTGGTGACAATGTCACTGTGGTGTTTAAAATGATAGTTTAAAGATGAAAGTTTCTGAGAGTTTTTGTCACCTTTACAGGTAGTTGAACTGAATTACTCCATCTTATACTGTGCATCCAAGATTTTTTTTTGTCATGTCATGATGGGTGCCTAAATGCTGTAGCTTTTCATCCAGGTGCCTGTAATTTATGGCTTGATGGCATACTGATGGATAGGCCCAATGGTGGTAGAAATTTCCAGAAGGCTCCTGTTGGCACTTGCTGTGCCTTTATACCAAATCTAATTTCCTCCAGTCTGTTGGCAGTTATCAAAGGCAGTGTGGTTTCCATTTAAAGCCGTGTCACATGTCGAGATGTTGCAACGATAGGCTGAACAGATTATAGATTATTCGGAAAAGTGATGTTGGATATGAAATATGATTTTCAAAGCTCATAATCTTGTGTATACTGTAAAAACCTTGGATTTCTAGAGCAGTTGTATTTCTCTGACGCTTTCAAAGGAGCCAAAAATTCGACATCTAAATCATACCCGTCTTTGAATGGCAAGCTGAAAGATATTCATTGGAAACATACTGTCCTTATAAAGATTTTCTTTTTTTTTTCTTTTTTAAAAATTGATTTGTATTGGACTCTCCCAGTCTATTAACTCAGATGATTGTGTTGTGCTTTACTCTGTTAGTCACATTATTAAAAAAAAGTTTAAAAGATTTGAAGGATTTGAAAATTAGTAGAGTTTTAGATCATAAATATTTCAAAGAAAATGTACATACAATTATAAGGAATTGAATAATAATGAGAATCATATTAGATGCTTTTCACATACACTGTGGTGACTCTCTATTGTTACCTTTTAAAAGCTATTTCTACTTTATCGATCCCCTAATAATTTTTTTTTTTGAGCAATCTAATGTATTTACACTGTATTTATCACATTTTTTCTTTTGTCAAATCAACTTTAATAATTAATGTGGTTCAGATAAAATATTTTGAGTTTCTGTTGATTAAACCAATCGTCTTCATTGTATCAACTCAAATTTTTAATTTCAATGAACTCAAAATTTTAAGGCAACCAGGTAACTTTCTTTTTTTTTTTTTTAAGTTAAACCAACAATTCTTTTTTACAATGTAGGTTGATTCAGTGAGGTTAAGTAATATTTTTGATTTGAGTAAACTTAAATAATTTAGATGTTTACCACATAAAGTACTTTTTTAAGTTTAATTTTAAACAACAATTGCAGCTAATAGTTATTCTAATATAGCAAATGTAATTTTCTATTTTGCGCCGTTTGTTTTTAATTATTTTAAAATGAAACTAATAAATGAAGGGATCCAACTCTGTGATTCCAAACCCTCCTGTATATGTTCCTATTTTTTTTTTTTTTACCTCAACAATTAAGACTTTTTATAATATTATAACTATAAAATATTGTATAACAAGCTTCAATTAACACATAGACAGTTACAGTTAAATTTGCTCATTTTTGGACCAGTCAGAAATGTTTCTTGGGAAAGATTCATGTATTCTGTTAAAAGAGAAGCGTGTGGAAAATGAAGAGTAAATTGATCTGATTGTTGGAGAGTGTGAACGAAGCCCTGTTGATTCAGGCCAGATTTGAGAGCATGTGCTCCGTTCTCTTACCCTTCTCCGCCTGCTAAAAACACCAGAGCCATATCGCCATAATAAATGGTGATTGGCAGGCCAAATTGTTCCGCTTTCATTTTTATTTTTGTTCGTTTATTTTATTTCAGAGCCCTGCAGTTTATCACACCATCTTATTATTTCACCCTTTTTGCTTTCTCTTATGTTTTTTTCTTTTTCTGTGCATTTACAGCGGCTGGAAAGTGATCTGTTTTTCATTTCAGATTCCCAGGATGGGAGCTATAAGTCAGACGTGAGCAGTAAACCTAGGAAGGAGCGCACAGCGTTCACCAAGGAACAGATTCGAGAACTGGAATCAGAATTCGCTCACCACAACTATCTGACACGGCTTAGACGTTACGAAATCGCTGTCAACCTTGACCTCACAGAGAGACAAGTACGTTCAATGCTGAGCCTGTTTTCACATGTTACCAGGAGACATAACACTGGCACTTCCATTGGCTTTGAAAAAAATTCTTAGATTGATGGGTAAAAAAAACCCTTTGCATGAAGGTTGACTCCATTTAAAGTGATTAAGTCGTATAAATTGATGAATGCAATGCTAAATGTTAGTAATTCTTAACAATTAAATAGTATGCCCTCATTTACTGATATAATTCTCAAAATATTTTAGTATGAGCTCTCTAAAAAAGTTTTACGTTAGAAATTAAATGAGCAGCGTGTTTTCCAAAGGGCCCTGTGTCGAAAGGGTCCAGTTCGCTGTGATATAGCCTACTTGTTTGGCTTGAGGAAAGGATTCCCACATTTCTTTTTTTTTTTTTAAATGTGCATCGAATTCTGTGAATAACCCTAACAGTGAAGTCTGATAAACTGTCAAATGTAGCTATGATGTTAAACCTCAAGTTTCAAACTACATTGGATTTTTTATGCTTGAATGCAAGAACATATTTTTTCTAATGGCTTTTATTAGATAAGATAGAAGAGAAGCAACAGGGGTGGGACATGATCCATGCTGAACTCGAACCAGGGGACATTTTTATTGCAAAATTAATTCTAAAGCATCCAAATTTCCTATCTGCTAATTACATGCAGTGAAATAAACATTTCAAAACAGTGATATATAACTGATTAATCAAATCGATCAATCGCATCTAACATAAAAGTTTGTGTATATAAAACATAAACGTTTGTAAATATATAGTATACACACATACTATATATTTACAAACGTTTATGTTTTATATATATATATACATAGTTCTGTTATGAAACTCTAGATGGCACAGGCTGATGAGTCTTAACGCAAGCTGATGATAATTACAGCGTTAACTACTTGGCACAAGCTGATTAGTCCTTGTCACATCTGCAGCCAATGAGCTTGTTGCTCACACATTTAACTGGCTGGTTACATTCACTATAGCAGTTTGCAGCGTGCTTCAGAGTTCCTCTAAAACCCCCCACCTTCCCCAGCTCCACCTGTATAGATCTGCTATGGTTTATTGATATATGCTATTTGTGCAGCAGCACTATGCCTTTCTCGCAGCAGCGTATCGGAGTATGTATTGGCAGCAGAAACTTGTACTTGCTCTGCAGCAGCAGCAATAATCTACAACAACAGCAATTCAGCAGCAGCGTAGCAGATCTATTCCGCCAAGACCAAATACATTAACATTGTCATATCCATTACCATGCTAACAATCTTCAGTTGTCATGATATATAATAAAACATATATTTTAGTTGAGTCAAAAATATACCAACTTTGAGAAATATTCACTGGAGTAAAAACTAGCTCCGGTCTTAATCTTTAAATGTATTTAAAATTAGACAGTGGTGAAGTTCACTGTACAAATGCTTTCTTTAAAATGGTGCCACACATCCCACACACACACTCCAGAGTTTAGGATCATTCCAGCTGCGGTCTTGACCTAAAAAGAAGCCCTATGAGCAACTCACCTAGGATTTGCCTTTTTGTTTCATTCCCATTTCCCCTTCCTACTCCTCCACACAGTTGCTTCCTATCCAGTGACTCTCAGCACAGATCCAAGAAATCTGTGGACGTGGGTTGATCTCAGATCTTCAACAACAAAGTCTGAAAATCAGCCCTTTCTGTGCACTTTCGAATTCTATTGATTTATATTAACAATTTATGTGTCACATACACACACAAAAAATGCATATGTATAAAAATGCATAATAATATAAATGAAATGTGAAATATGGGAGTGCAGTTCTATAACACCTGTAGTTCAAAGAATTGTAAAAGAGTTCTCAGTTCTCAGACTTCTACTAAACGTTTTTGTCATGTAAGGAAATCTGCCGACTCATTTAAGAGCTCACTCTAAAATACCTGCGCTGCGCTTCCTAAAATAACCTTCTCAGCCTGAAATAGTCCCCTGTAAAGCCTGAGGTGGGGGGTGAGGCGCCACAACTCGGTCCAGATCTGATCGACCCGTTTTAGGCAGCAGCTTGATCATCACAGTGGAGACCCAAATACAGAGCAAAGTGTCAAGTCAGGACCTGGAACATGGGTCAACAGGCAACCAGGAGTTTTGCATCAGCACATAACTGACCAGGTGGAAATAGCCTATAGAGAGCCAATGCTAGTCCTCCAGAGAGCCAATCATATCGCTGCTCCACCAAACTTCCCAGAAGTCTGCTCCAAAAGAAAAACACAAGAGCAGATCCTCTGTGACTTTGAGGAAGCATAAAGATTAAAAGCAGATATGAAGGACCCTTCAAATCTATCCGCAAAGCACTTGAAATGAGGTGTTTTACTTGGTTTATGTATGTGGTCTATACGTGTGGGATCTGAGTGCTGTGTTGGCAGAAGTCTTTTAGAGAAAGCTTTAAATCTGTCGCTCATCCAATCTGATACACGCGCACAGTATGAAGGGGGTTCTGATACAGAGAGCATGATGGTGGTTTTAGAGTGGGAGTCTACATGCCAAAACATCTCTTTCTGGAAAGTGCCATAACACACACCCTAACACACGTTCCCACAAAGTGGCGTTGAGTTTCCCTGATGCAGATCTTGGACGCCTGCGTTTCTAAGAGACCAATAAAGCCCTATAAACATTGTGTGTAATTGACTACTGTATAATAGCTTTGCCAAAAATGTTTCCTAATTAGCAAACAACATTAATTTATTCATTTGTCTCCCTTAAAGGGTTAGTTCACCCAAAAATGAAAATTCTGTCATTAATTACTCACCCTCATGTTGTTGTAGCTACAGCTACACTACTACTATTTTGATGCTTCAAAAAGTTCATAAAGAGATCGTAAAACTAATCCGTATGAATTGAGTGGTTTAGTCCAAATTTTCTGAAGAGACTCGATCGCTTTATATGATGAACAGATTTAATTTAGGCTATTATTCACATATAAACATTGATCAGCGAACATAAACAGAAGCTCAACCGAAACTGAATGACACATGAGAACAAACTTCTTGCAGAAGCTCAAACGTGCTGCGTAACACGAGAATGAATCTCACTGGTTCTTCCGGAAGCTCAAACGTGCCGCGTAACACACAAGAATGAACCTCATTGGTTCTCCCATGTCAAGCAAACATGCTTGAGCTTCCGTTTACCACAACTGATGTGTGAGTTGATTTATTTAGTTTATTTGTGAATAAAAGTCTAAATTCAATCTATTCATCGTATAAAGCGATCATGTCTGTTCAGAAAATTTGGATTAAACATATGGATTAGTTTTACGATCTCTTTATAAACTTTTTGAAGCATCAAAGTGGTAGTTGCATAGCTGTCAATGGAGGGACAGAAATCACTCAAATTTTATTAAAAATATCTTCATTTGTGTGCTGAAGATAAATGAAAGTCTTCCGGGTTTGAAACAACATAAGGAGAAGTAAATAATGACAGAATTTTCATTTTTGGGTGAACTATCCCTTTAAATTATATTGTATACCATTTTTATCTGTTCTTAATTGTTCTTACAAGTATACTTACTATATTACAGGGTTGGTAAAATTTCGGAGTATAAAAACTTGCTCCATTGTGGTTACATCTTTCAGTGGAGTGTGAATTGGCCACAGAACGTTTTACAGAAACTTTACTGAAGTGCAATTCAAAGAAATTCACACAAATGTTTTTGCAATAAAACAAAATGACATCATTCATTTTGCCTCCTCTAAAATATGCAGAATACATTTTTTACCTAGATGTATTTCTGTAATTTTACTGCTAAAATCAAAACAGATTTTTAATTTTGTCATGCTGCATCTCATTATGTCCATCACATTGTTTTCAGATCATTTAAAATAAACAAAACAGATGTTTAATAGTATATACAAATAAATACTGACACAAAATGAACTACATAAAATTATATTAATATTATATGATTATTAAATTGTGTAACACATTGAATTAGAGCATGTGTGGATATGAAGTTCTTCCCCCACAGTCCATAAATGGATAATTTATTGAATATATTGAAATATTTATAGATTAAATACAAATTTATATAGGTATAGCATTTCAAATATTTATTCTCATAAAAATATAAAAAATGTAAACTTATTTTATTTCAGCTAGTTGCCAAAGCAACATTACTCATCAAAACTTAATAAAAAAAAAAACTATTTAGACACACACACACACACATATATATAATATATGAAAACAGAAAATGGGCAATTCATATGGAGAAATGAAATGTACTATTAAAAATTACACTAACAGCTGTTGTATGTATTTCTTTGAATTTTCATTCTAACTACTTGAATTAAAATTCTGCATGTTTGTTTTCTATATACTTAATATGACAGCATTTCTCTTTCATACAGGTAAAGGTGTGGTTCCAGAACAGAAGGATGAAATGGAAGCGGGTGAAGGGAGGTCAGCAAGGGGCCGCTGCGCGTGAGAAAGAACTGGTGAACGTAAAGAAAGGAACTCTCTTGCCCTCCGAGTTTTCCCCAATGGTCGGACTACACCATCCCATCGGTTCTCCTAGCAATGAGGACGACAGTCACGACAGTGACCAGAGCTCCGAGCACGCACATTTATGATGCCCGGACTCCACCCAGTCACAACCTGGCAATTTCCTCAGGAATCAACTATGTTGGTACTCCGAAGGCTGTTAATAACTAGTACTGGGCCATGCTTTGTTATTTCATTCTGAGCGGTTAGGGTTTGTTCTTGGTCTGTGAAACAGATGCTCACAGGGTTGCAAACCAGAGCTCAGCCCCCAATGGCACCAAACTTTGAAGATTAGTCTAAATAAACGTCTAAGGGGTTTAAAGGTGGCCACACTTTTCAAGAGACTATGCGTTCATCCACGTTTGACTCTTAAGATTGACATTGTAAATAAATGTATAAGTTTGAATGTTGTAAACATTCCACAAGAGTGCCTTGGAGAGGATTTTTGCACTGTTTTAAGTTTTGGCCTAACTGATTGCTACTGTATTTTAACAGATTTTGATAAAAAATATCATTGATTGCAAAATAGATCTACATAATCTGTGACAGCACAGAATAAGTATTATCTTAGTCCATTTGTAACAAAAGATGCCATTAATGACAAATTGCGGACTATTTGTTGATTAATTGATGAATTAGAATGAAACACAGAGTCGTTTTTAGACTGACAAATCTCCATGTTTTTTTTCCCTCACAATATGGGTACTTTTGGGTAATCAAATGGATTGAAAATGACATATGCTGCAAATTGATAAACATTTAATTTAGAAGGATAATTAAAGGATCATTTTCACTTGCCTTTCCTAAGGCTTGTGTACTTAAGGACTGCAAATAATTTTCCATGATCACTAAAAAGAGTCATTACAAAAAATACACTAGGCTACAGTTCAAAAGTTTGGGTTGGTAAGATTTTTTAAATGTTTTTGAAAGAAGTCTCTTAAGGCCTGTTCACACCAAGAAAGATAACTATAAAGATAACGATAAAGATATAGTTCTAAATATAAAAGAATATCAGAGTTTACACCACAGCTATAACGATAACGATATAGACAAACGTTGTCGTTGGGATCGCTTTCAGAATGATTTTTTTTCCAGTTGTTGAACGATGAAACACTGACAGCCAATCAGAATCCATTCTAATTTAAGGGCTCGCGCATTTAAAATGGCAGACGACATTGCGGAAAAGTTAATCGCCGAGGTCCAGAAAAAGTCACCACTTTTTGACAAGTCAAATGCCCCTTTCAAGGATACTTTAAAGAAAACGGATATATGGAGAACAATTGGTCATACCCTCGGAATAAATGGTGAGAAGTAATGAGATCATCATGCTAGGCTAGCAAACAGTGTAACATAAAAATTACCTCAGATATCCAGCGCTAGTTTCGACAACATTGTCTAGCTTCCTTTGAAGCTGCAGTGAAAAAGACTAGGCGTTGTTTTTATTCCACTATTGACTTCGTCAGCTAAATTCACTGTTAGATTACATCGATTGTTCTAGCTATTCACTCGCAACACAGCATACTGAGGACATCTGCTGGTTAAAGCCGTGTAAATGCAACAAGAACAACAAAAACATGGTGTACACACTTTGAAACTTAGAACAAACAGACCGCTATCGTTCGTTGGTGTAGACGTAAATATAGTTATCGTTATAGTTATCTATATAATTATCGTTCATGGTGGGAACGGGCCTTTATGCTCACCAAGACTGCATTTATTTGATAAAAAAATACAGTAATATTGTGAAATATTATTACAATTCAAAATAACTGTTTTCTATATTTTAAAATGTAATTTATTCCTGTGATGGCAAAGCTGTATTTTTTCAGCAGCCATTACTCCAGTCTTCAGTGTCAAGAAGCATGTGCTGCTTAATATTTTTGTGGAAACCGATAGACCCTTTTTTCTTCAGGATTCTTGGAATAGAAAGTTCAAAAGAACAGCATTTATTTGAAATAGAAATCTTTTGTAACATTATAAAAGTCTTTACTGTCATTTTTGTGATCAATTTAATAAATCACTGCATTTCTTTCAAAAAAAAAAAAAAAATTAAATGGTATGTGTTCATATTTATGAATGCAACATTACAAATGGAATTCTTTTTTTTTTTTTTTTAGGTTTACAATATAGTTCATATCTTTTATTTACCTTGTAAATACACAAATGTTAGGTATTTCAATTTCAACTTTTTTCATGAAAAACTTGCTCAATAAATTTCACAAAAAAAAAAAAAAAAAAAAAAAAAAAATTGAAAGGCATTTTCAAGGAAATCTTACCAAACGTTGAAGAGGATTATGTGATGTAAATCTTATGAAAAGCCATGTTGAAGAACTAATATTATGGTTTGGCGTTTCTGTGCAGACCACGTGAGTGAGCATTCTAATTTCTGGACTGGCACTTTATCGAGCCGGCCAACTTCTTGAACGTCGTTGCTCATATATGAGAGCAGCTGGTGATTCGATAGCTGCAGAAGTTTGGACTCGTTTGATTTGTGGCTTTGCCGTTCCCCCGACACAGGCAAAACCCAGGCTAAGTGGATTTGTTTTCAGTTGTGGTCAAAGCCAGCCATGCATTTTCTCTCTGTGGAAGACGTTTTTGATTAGCCGTCCGATTTAGATGTTTGTGTATGATATACTGTGATCAAAGTGAGACGAAGAACGATCCCCTTGGGGAAACAATTCGTGGCTTTACGAAATGAATGGGAAATATATTTATGACCCCTCAAACCCTGCCAAGCACCCAGCTGCACTGATCACAGCCGTGTCTAAACAACACATGATGAATATGGCCCGTCAGAAGCAGTCCCAAACAGACAAATCAATAAAAACACGAGCAAATAAACACAAATCAAGACAAACATGACTTAGGTATGAAAAATACACCACGGATCACAAACAAAGTTGAGCACAAACAAACGTTGGTAAACATGCAAGACTTTTTTAGGATCGTCTTTCCAAACAAACCTAACTTTTGTTGATTTGCTGTTGGTGTGATGTTTCTCTGCAAGTGCTTTAAATACTGTGTAAAGAAGTAGGATCTTAAAAGGGATAGTCCACCTAAAAATAATTACCCTCATGTTGTTCCAAACCTGTATGTCTGCTGAACACAAAAGAAGATATTTTGAAGAATGTTGGTAACCAAACAGTTTCCCATTGACTTCCATTATATTTTTTAGCATACAATGGAAGTCAATGGGAATGGAAACTGTTTTGTTATGAGTAATCTTCAAAATATCTTCTTTTGTGTTCAGAAGGACATGAGGGTGAGTAAATTGACAGAATTGTCATTTTTGGGTGGACTATCCCTTTATATTTTAATTCAGCCCAAAATATTTACTTACCCATGTGCTGTAACAAACCTGTATGTCTTTCTTTATGTGGAACACAAAAGATATTTTGAATGTTTCAGCTATTTTTTTCTCCTCATGCAATGAAAGTCAAAGGAGTCCAAAACAAACAACATCAGACAAAAAAACGAAAGAAAGAAGTTAAGGTTTGAAATGACATGAGGGTGAGTTTATTTTTGGGTGAACTATCTCTTTAATTCAGAGAGTTTAGTTTTTGTTGTTACTGACAAATGTAACCCAGGGCAATTATCTTGAAGCAATAAGCTTCAGGCACAGTTTTATTTGCACAGAGTGCAAGATAACCCCATTTCAAGTAATTATGTAGGTTTATATTGTTCTCCTGAGCATCTAGAAACTTCCCAGCCAGCATTGCATGATTTTTTTTTATAATGCAGTTGTTTTGGAATACCTCTGGCCCATGTTACTTTTTGATCCTGAGTGAACCTTCTACCTTGACCCCACAGGGAACAACTTTCCTTTAGCAGGAAGGGTAATGTTGTCATTTCTCCATGCCATGCCAAGAACAACATGGCCAACTGAAGAGTTTTCCACACAGGGTCTGAGTGTCTGCTCAGCCTCCTTCCAAAAAGTGATTTAGGATAATTTCAGTGCAACTGTAGGTGTTGATGGATGATGTTCACTGAGGTACAATACCCCATATACCATGTGACTGTTGATATTTTCCTTCTGATGGCTGAACGTACCCAATCTTTTCTTTGTCTTTCATCAAGGAACAAAAGAAACGGTTATGCAGGTAATGAAACGTTGGCATTTTTATAGAGACTGCAGCTCTCTGCGTCAGTGAAAGACATGTCTAGAGAGTAAAATGACTACGGATATGCCTGCTCTGAATTTGTCAGTTTCTACAAACCGTTTAGGTCAAGGCCAGGTCATGATGCATCTGGGACACATTAAAAAAGGACATCTGTGAAAAATCTACAACTGTTACATGTTTATTTAAGTAATTAGAAACAACTTGGAATTAAAATCACATCATGTCTTCTGTATTTGCCATTTTGAAAATATCTAGATTGCAATCGTTTAAAAACTATTCTACCCTCTTAAAAATAAAGATTCTTCACTGGTTCCAAGAAGAACATCCATGGAAGCTTTTCATTTCACAAAAAGGTTCTTTATAGTGGAAAATGTTCTTTAGATTATTCAAATGTTTTTACACTATAAGAAAAAATGGTTCTTTTGAAAACTGATCACTGAAAGGTTCTTTGGTGAACTCAGAATGGTTCACTGTGAAAACCCCCTTTTGAAACCTTTATTTTTAATAGTGTATGAACACCTTTTCTTTTACATTCTTTTATTCCATGGTATGTTTTGAACCTGTTTGAATTATGAGGATTATGCAGTGAGACAGATTTAATAATAGCAGTTCAGACCAATCCAGTGATGTGGTTTAATCATAATATCACATATTCTGTATTCGGCTGGGGCTCAGGAAACTCTTCTGAATCTTAAGAATATGGCCGGAGAGTACAGGATGACGAAATGCAGGAAACCACAAACCCTCCAATAAACTGGCAGGGGACCATGACTGACGGCTGTTTTAGCCATTTAGAATCGTATTTATTGGCACAACAGTCCCTTTTACTACAGAAGATCTGGGCCAGGAACTGAAACTATCAGTGTAAAATGTGACTTCACACCTGGAGCATTAAAACTACAAGTCACGAATATAATCCTCAGAACAGACAGGAGAAGAACTCCAATTATTGTGGAATTATGAATAAAAGAAAGAAAATATTATAATAGAAAAGTTATAGCCTTTTTTACTCTGTAACATATTACACATTAAATGACAACTAGCATTTAGGTCAAAATACTTGCATGGCTTTTTTTGATGGCAGTGTGGGGTAAAATTAAATTAACTCAAGACCAAACCACATATATTGAATTAATTTTTAATTAATTAAAATTAAGTTAAATATAACAACATTTTTGAAAAATTGATAACTAGTTAAAATGATAACTACAAGCAACATTCTTGCATGCAAAACATTAAGGCTGCATCCGAAATCTCGCACTTCCCTACTACATAGTAGGCGAAAAACAGTTAGTGACAAAAGAATGTGTCACATACTGCTCTGACAGACAGGTTGAGGATCCAAACACAGCTTTTATTGCATGGGGCAATCCAGAATCGAAATCCATAAAACAGGCGATAGGTCAAAACATAGGTCAGATAATCCAAAAAGACAACAGGGCAGAAAAACACAGGCAAACAGGGAAAACCACCAGTGTTGCCACTTGCTTTCAGCTGAAAGTAACTGGTCGCTAAATGTCGCTAGATGACGTCATACTGGCGAGTCCACTGATCTATATTAATTAAATATAGATCAGTGGGCGAGTCACGGAATCTAGGTTTGTCCAAGAAGTTGCTAGATTTGTTGCTAGGCTTTTGAAAAAAGTCTCAAAAGGGGCGGGGAAGTCGCTAAATCTACCGACAAAATCACTAAATTGGCAGCACTGAAAAACACAAAACCAGCCAGACAGAACACCCCCCAAAAAAATGAAAATAAAAAAAAAGACATGGAAAACCAGAGCGAGTGCTCAAAAATGCAGTGTGACACTTACAAGATTTCGCAAAGAATGAATAAACACACAGGGTATAAATAGGCAAACTTAAACAAGATAATGGTGGCAGTAATCAGAACATAATAAATCTAGGCAATGGGTTATGGGAAATGTAGTTCATGATGGGAAAGCAAAGGAGACATGAGGAGAGCCCTCTGGTGGAGATCATGGGCACTCCAGCTGGCGGATGTAAAGGCTGATTTATACTTCTGCGTTGGACCTACGCCGGAGCCTCTGCGCCGTAGGCTATGCGTCTGTTTTCATTTATACTTCTGTGTCGTTGTCCGCGTCGACGTGCATGCAGACCACTAGTAGGTAGCTTAGCAGACACTCGACGCAGAAGTATAAATCAGCCTTAACAGTGTGCATAAAAACAGTGTGCTTTACTATCCCATGAGGCCATGGGAGAGGATTTGTGAATGATGATGAAGCAACGCAACTAACTTTAATCATGCCAAATGTAGCATGTCTAGATTACATTCATAGTACACGCATTCATACTATATAGAACATACTTTTTTTTGCAAGTAATTAGCCTAAGTAATTCGTTCAAAATAAGTACCTACTCAAGAAAGTATGTGATTTCGGACGTAGCCTAAATGTGAGATGATGACTGAGTATTAGAAACTGCTGATCCAATGGGGTTTTCACACACAACCATATCTAGGGTTTAGAGAGAATTGTCCGGCAGTTCTGAGACTACAATTCGCACAGGCTCACCAAAATTGGACAATAGAAGATAGGAAAACTGTTCCCTGGTCTGATGAGTCTCGAATTCTGCTGCGATATAGGGTCAAAATTTGGCGTAAAAAAACATTAAAGCATGGATCATGTATCAGCGGTTCAGTCTGGTGGTGGTGGTTTAATGGTGTGGGGGATATTTGCTTGACAGACTTTGGGCCCCTTAGTACCAATTAAGCATTGTTTAAATGCCACAGCCTACCTGAGTATTGTTGCTATTTCCAGCAAGATAACATGGCATGTCACAAAGCTCAAATCTGTAGCAATTGCATGCATGATGCTTTCATGTCAATATGGGCCACAATCTCTGAGGAATGTTTCCAGCACGCCACGAAGAATTAATGCAGTTCTGAAGGCAAAAGGAGGTTCAACTCTATACTAGCAAGGTGCTAGTAGCCTAATTAAAGGATTAGGGTTAATAAAGGCCTTCTGAAGCGAAGCGATGCGTTTGTGTAAGAAAAATATCCATATTTAACAAGTTATAAAGTAAAATATTTAACTTCCCTATACCGCCTTCCGTATTCAACTTAAATGTTTTAAAATAAAGTTAATTTGCAAAGAAATATAAATTATATTTTTGATGGATGACAAATCAATAATAATAATGATAAAATGTTTTTTCTGAGGGCAGTTCAAAAATGTGCTGCTTACACAACATGCACCATACAAGAAGGGTGACTTCAACCCAAAAAAAAATTCTAAGTAATCTCTTCATTATAAATCATTTAACTTAAATGCTATCGTGTGCTTGCAAAGAAAATGGGTTTGGTACCCATAGGCGGTCACGCAATACAGTTAACACTTATTTTTCTGCTTGTAAGAGAGAACTCCTCCAAATGTAGTTTGGCATTAAAGAGCCATACTCTCTAATTTAATTAGTAACGCATTTTAGACAAAACAGAGGGGGGAATGTTGATTTAATTTAATATTTTTCACACTCAAAAAACAATTCTCACATCAAGCACAAAGTTGGCAGAAAGTTCCCTTTGACTGAAAACACAAACATATGCACCACGAATGTGATTTTCCATTCAGGACCACAATCCAAGACTTGCAAGTGAGAAGTGATAGCGCATTAGTTTAACAGTTTGGCACCAGCTGAGTGTTTAATGTTTGGGATTCAAGAGGACAGCTTATCATAATTTTATTGATTTATCTTGAGAGGACTACATCATGTATTTGTGGCAAAGCACACTCATTAATCTTTAGAAGTGGAGAAAGCAACCTCCAGAAATGTTCCTTGGCAGCAGGTTTGCAGTAGAACACTGAGCGGAGGGAAATGATTGTTATCAAGTTTGTCCAAATGGTGGCGATACACAGACTCAGGCGGATTATTTCCAGAACCTTCCACTGCCTGTTCTCACTGATTAAGCCTTAGAGCAGAATGCAAAGTGCAGCTGTTGGTTTACTGTCGGGGACTTGGTTTCCCAATTAACTGTCTGATCCAATCTCTCCTTGTATCCCAGCCCACCTGTATACACACTCCATGACATTCCAGTCATTCCAGGGCACTCCCACTCCCAAACACTCCCTGCCTCCACTGGAGGACCACCTGCACTACTCCACACTCTAGAGTCAAGCTTGGCATTCATTTAGGAATTCATTCATTTTCTACTTCATAAAAACAGATAGATACACTCAATAAATAGGCCTATTTGTTTTTAATGACCCTACAAGTTTGATTAAATCATCAAAATATATAATAATATTTATAATATTTTATATTTTTAAAATGTTTTCAATATGAGGTGTACAGACCCGATAAAATTAGACCCGAGTCTGACCCGACTGGACCCGAACATAAATGGCATTGATGTGTACACAGCCTGCAGCCCTGCAGTCAGTCAGGAAAAATCCCTGTTTCCTGCTGACTGATTTGTTAACCAGCTTGTTAGCTTGAGAATACTTGCCCTCAAAGTTGTCAACCGATTTAGAGCCCTTCTCCTTCTTACTAGAGGGTGTGAGAGATGCCACTTTGATTGAGATTGTTCACCATAATCCGCTGTGTTGGGGGAAACGCATTACAAGTTATGTAATCAGATTACTTTTTCAAGTAACTAGTAAAGTAATGCATTACTTTTACATTTACTACAAAATATCTAAGTTACTTTTTCAAATAAGTTACCCAAGTTACTTTGTTTTCCTATTTATTGACTGACAGCTCTCCTGTCCCCATGTTGAGAGAAATCGGGAGTGCAGAGGCGTTGTGTGCACTGTGTAAACATGACGGCTATTCTAGATTAGTTCTAGGCTAAATGTGAGCATACATTTACTCATTTACTTCTTCTCCTCCTATTCTTCTGTATTCCAGAATGGCAGCACAGCTAAAAGGCTTTTTTGTTTGAACTGTGCCCTCTACTGTACAGGCGTGAATTTTCATTTCCTTCAGCTTGAGGCTTATTCATTTCACTTTTGGTGTGAAAGGGCCTTTACATTTGCCAAAAATAGAACTTTTTTGTTGTTATAAAAACAAACAAACAAACAGCCCAGCCCAGATGAGAAAAAGTAACACAAAAGTAACGTAACACATTACTTTACATAAAAAGTAACCAAGTAATGCAATTAGTTACTGTTTTAGGGAGTAATGCAATATTGTAATGCATTACTTTTAAAACTTTCCACAAAGCAGCGAGTCTAAAATCAATGCTGATGACGCTCGTTGAAACAGTAGGCAAAAATGAGCAACTGAGTCTAAATGCGAAAGCAACCGTGCGTAGAGTCCATTGCACGTAGAAGTGCAGATTCAGAGAGAAGTAAGAAAAAGTGAGATAATAACCTTTTGTTTTAATTAATAACATTTTGTTGCCCGACATAGTTTAAAATAATTTGGGTCTTCTCGGGTCCATTCGGAAAAAGCACATTTATTTTAAATTACCCGAGACCGAGGCCATTAATACAGTATATATACCGAACCTGACCCGTTTCGAGGCACTTTTTGTCAAATTTTTGGACCTCAACACGCTCGGGTCTCGGGTCGGACCTCGGGTTTTCAGATTCAAGTGGACCCATGAAGACCTCTACTTGAGAGTTTCTTGTAGAGTGATGGAGCCTCCATCATCGAAGTTGGTGAATAGTTGGGACGCTGTTAACCATTTCGTTTTGTATTATTAAATTTCGTTTGTTTCATTTAGTTTCATATTTGCTTGTACCATCGTCATTCCACATGCTGATCCTGTTCAACACTGTTTAAATAAAAAGTTTGCATCGAAACGCATCATGGATTTAATATACTTGGCCTCTCAGCGGATAGGCTACTTGTGCTGCTACATGAGGGAAGGTATTTATCTGACAAAATTATTTGGCAAAAAAGGCAAACTCCAGCTACAGGATTTATTTTACTAAGCAAACTCAGGAAAAAGCATGCATTGACATACAACATAATCAGTTTTTTTGTTGGTTCTCTCGTTTTTGCATGTTTTCATAATTTCTTTGTATGCCTGTCCGCACAATTTGGCATGTTTTATTGTGTTATCACAAATAAAAAAAATGCACATGCTATCAGAAATTTCCTACTTCCCACTTCTGAAGTAGTGATTACGAGCTTATAGCATTCAAGTGCTTTGTTGTCAGAAAGAACAGGAATCATGGAGGACACAAGGTTTATTTTTTGCCTATTTATTGGGAAAATCTTATTAAAGCCAAAGTGATATTCAGCATCCCAATAAAGAATACCGGTCACAGCAGCATGTAAATTACATTAAATGATTAACTTTTTACTTATAGTATTGCAAATTAAAATGGCTTAAATGTCCTGTGAAGGACATAACTAAATTTACATGGTCACACATAACTCACAACTTCATTTTATATAGATATCCTAATCACCTATCTACATAAATATTATACATTTTATAATGTTCTATAATACTATTTATTAATCTATAAATAGTTCATGAATTAATCCCCTGGAAAAGACTGTGGCAGTCAAAACATGTTCAAAATATGACAATCTGTTTGAAACCAGTCATACTGATTATTTTGCTATTTTGTATGGTGCAGAAATTACACAACCTTAAAATGTCGAATTCCCTAAGCATTTTTCCACCACAAGTTGTAGCCTATCATCATCATTGGTGTGGAATATCATTTATAGGTGTGGAAAAATTGAATCAGCCATTTTTTTTTTTTTATCACTATCATTTTACAATTATTAAAAATAACATTTTATGTTTGACACTATGTTTCACCATTGATATGCTATAAGCATCAAACTGTTGGCAGATCTCAGTTGATTGCTTTGATTTATGATGGAGCAAAAGGTTATTTAAGGTCAATATTCAGAGTTTGGATCAGAGTGTTGAATCAGTCATCGTGTGGCAGAGATCCCACGCACAGTGATGATAGGTCGGTCCACCCTGCGTTTCCTCGCATCAAACCGGCACAGGGGAACCTGATACATCTTCACTTATTCTGAACCCTGTTCATTTAACCTGCCGTCCGTGTCCAAGTCAAACAGCTGTGGCTACTGTGAACACTACAGCAAAGATAAGTTACCACGCAATGAGAAAAAACAACAGGCCCAACTCCCATCGCTCCGCAGGCAAGGAAATTTGTGTGGATAGGGAAGATCTGGTTTAAGTTGTGCGTGGACAGTCATCAATCCAAAACACTCCCCCCTCTCCCAAAAGACAAAAACATCCACATGCTGGATGCACCGATGCAGTAATAAGACCCATGGCTGCAAATTTTCCAAATTGGAGATCAACTGGGCAATGACACTCCTTCTTGGTCCAAGAGTTAAAGGAGTGCCCAGATATTTCTATGGACCTGAATCAAGGAACATCACAGCTTATCCCATCTACTGTAGGTCTTTGTCCGGAAGGATCCATGGGTAAATACTTGGGTTCTGGGCTTTGTGCCGAGAGGAACACCTGCAGTGGAGAATTGGGAGAAATCTCGAGACTCTGGGAGAGAGCAGAGCTGTGATGTGCTGCTTAATAAGACTTTCGTGTAAGATCCATTTCCCTCCATCCTTACAAGCATCTGGCTCCAACAGTAAGAGCGAGATATATATCCTCTTTGATCTATTGTAGAGTGCGGGTCAGATATGCTCAACTGTGAGAATAAAGCACACGTACCAGACCACAGTTTTTGTGTGTGATGCATCATCCCTGCTGTGTTACAATGGAATTTAAGGCAACCTGTAAATGACCTAATATGACAGCTATGGGTGTCCTTTTTTGGACCTTGTAGACACTAGTGTCCTCTAATGACGTTCTGCAGCAGTATCTGGGAGAAACAAAGATGTTTTACTGAATAAATACACTTTTACAGGATTAGGTCGGCTAAATATGAAAATTCTGTCATCATTTACTGACCCTAATTGTTCAAAACCTGAGATTTTTTCATCTGTGGAACACAAATACATTTTGAACAGTGTACTGGATGATCTTTTCCATGCAACTACAATGAAGAGTGACTAAAAATGAACACAAAAGCAACATAAAAGTTTCACTGCAATCTAAATAAAAAGTAAATGTGTAAGTAATGATTACAAGAATGGTCATTTGTTTTAATTCTGTAAAGTTTCACTCTTAGAAGAAAAAGTTCTATATAGAATCTTAAAGGGTTCTTTCAGGAGCTTCATGCTGGATATATAACCTTCCTGGGGTTTCCATCATGTGATCATTTTATGGATTTAGTTTTAATTCATTTTTTATTTTGATTAAATTTTATGAATTAAACAGCTCATAAACACATTTTATCACTAGCAATGACTCGTTAAACTTGGGAGTATTATGCAATCATTTAAGACATTTCTCCTTATATTGAACCTTAAAACGTTCTTTAAAATTTAATCAAGAAACCTAGGGTTCTGTAAATAACTTGTTTGATTCGCAAGAACTCAAAATAAAATAAAAAATGAATTAACTTGTATGTTAATTGCTATCAAAATGTATGAGTTAACTAACTCAGTACTTCAAATTAGGAGCAATTATCATGCATGAGTACTACAAACTCAAAATTTGATAGTTCTGCTTACTTAAAATTGGGAACATCATAACTCAAAAATTTTGATGTAACTGATTACCTCAAATTTTTTCAATTAGCCCAACTTATTTGGGTTTACAGTGTATATAGAATCCCACTGAACCTTTATGTAAGAGTGATATGAGTAAAGTGATGGACACTTGAAATATTGAACATATTTATCAATATCATTGATTAAATACAATAAAATAAACCTATTATTTTACACATAGTACATTTGAACCGTGCATTTTAGATGCTGTCAGTAATGTTCATTTCACTGTCTATGAAAACATAGTCCTAACCAGATGCGATGCGATAAGATTCCAGCGACAATCAATTTGACTGCCCACACTAGACGCAACGCGACAATGAGAAGCGATAAAATCAATCAAAAACCACAGCCAATCAGAAGAGAGTGTGGGCAGGCTCTCTGCACAGCAGACACAATGAAATGGGAAAGTAGTAAAATTCATAAATATTACACCATTTAAACATTATTTAATGTACATACGGAGTGACTGAAACAATCTTTGTCATAGAATACACTTGTTTATTCGCATTGAGTTGACAGTTTGAAAGTTGTGCCCATTTATTTATTTTTAAGGTGAATTAGTCAGAATTAGTCAGTGTTGAAAAAAACAGCATATGCTGGTAAGGTAGGTTTTGAAGCTGGTATACTTGTCCTATGCTTGTCCTATGCTGGTCCATGCTGACCAGCTTAGGACCAGCATAGGACCAGCTTAGGACCAGCATAGGACCAGCACTTGACCAGCATAAACCAGCTCAAACCAGCATACCAGCTTCAAAACCTACCTTAACCAGCATATGCTGGTTTTTTAATGCTGGGAACACAGAATGATATTCAAACTCACATAATTTTAACATTAAATAAAGCACATAAACAGTACCTGATATTATCATTACCATACTTGGTGTTGCTGTTCCAGCCGCGATGTCGTGGAGAAATAGAAACCGTTTCTAAAATAGAATCGTCACCGTCGCAGCTAGTTAGGACAAAAACTAACATGGAAAAGGTACCTATCGCGTGCCGCGGCGTCGCGTCGCGTGTAGACACGGTGTAATGTATGTGTGCTAGAATTGCACTTTATGTACAAATATATGATTATTAATGATATCAACAATGAATCAGTTGTCATGTCGCTTCAGAATTGTATGGCTTGAAATATAGCACATGAATCAAATGCACAACTTTCATGGTGCTTTTTGTAATTTTGTCCTCATTCAATTTATTGTATTGATTAGAGCTGCCATGATATTCTTCTTTTATATTCCACTGAATTAAGAAGGTCTGTGGTTGTAACAACAACGACTGAGTAAATAATGAGAGAACCTACATTTTTTGGTTGAACTATCACTTTAAGTGTTGTTCAGAGACAGCACAGAAATTCCAGAGAAAGCATCTGCACAGTAAGCTACCACTTTTGAAAAAGTTTCTTAGTGTGCTCAGTATTTTATACAGTAAAACTCTATGCCAAAAGAAACACTATAGACTTCTATTAGTTTCTTGGGGGCTACAGTTTTGGACATACAGTAGAGGCCAATTTGGCTGCAAAACCCAATTTTTTCTCTCCCAAAAAAACTGAAGACATACTTCTTACAGCATGGATGAAGATAAGTTACAATAATACTCAAAGAACTGAAGTGAACTCCAAGTTATGTTTCTTCATGTTTATACAGTCTACCTTAGACCGGTCTTATTGTCAATTTGATAAGAGGACCATTACTCCTTCTTAGATTCAATTACAGTTCAATTTATTCTGCAGTGTAGAGTGATACAACTTTACCACCATCAGGGTTGTGCATCATTGCTTAGTACAAATGTAAGTCCTTTTACCTTGAGAGTGAACAAATGCTTAACAGCAGTCTAAATACAATAATGCACACAAACAGTGTACAATCAGCTGGTCATTATCGCAAAATAAACTATGATCATTATTTTTACGATAATGACCAACTTAAGGTGCGATCACATTAACGTTGCTCTGCAAAATTTTGGGGGTGAAATCCAGACATTTCAATAGGAATCAGTGCGACCAGAAGTTTAACGCCCTGTCCACATGAACACGGGTATTTTCAAAACCACAGCTTTTTCTATTTGGCTTGGCCGTTCGTCCACACACAAATGCAGTATCCGAACAGTTTTGAAAACTCCTGCCAGGGTGAAGAATTTTAGAAACTCCGGTTACAGTGTTGTCGTGTAGACAGCGAAATCTGAGATTTTAGCTTGTGACCTTTTTTTAAGGCTTCTGATTGGCTAACATGGCTTTACGGTTAGGGTTATATCGCCCCCTGTTGATTTGGCATGCTCTTGACAGCGCTTCATAGCATGTTCTTGCGTTTTCATGTGGACACGAAGGAGGAAAAACTCTGGTTATAAAAATACCCGTGTACGGTACGTGTGGATTAGGCCTAAGTTCCCCACACAGATTTCACTCACATTCATTCAAACGAGAGCTTCGTGCATAAACTACTGAAATTTGGCCTTTTTTTGTCCCTGAATTTTACTGAAATTTTGTGACCACACATTATCCATCTATTACTGTAATGTTCAGTTTGGTTTCTGTTTCTTTTTATTGGACTTCTGCTAATAATTGTTTCCTGCGTTTCCTTTTTGTTTCCATGGTTTCTAGTAAACTCATTTGTTGTCATAGCGATTCACTGTTTGATTGATTTGATCCAACTTATCTTTGTTTTGTTCATTGAGTTTGCTTGGTATATATTGCCCTCAGTTGTGTCTGTTTTTTGTCTGTTGTTGTTTGTATTAGCGCACACTGTTACGAGAGTTTGCCTTCATTGTATCTTTGTTTTGTTTAGTATATTAAAGTTGATAGTGCTGCATTAGATCCTTTGTGCCTCACCTCATCTTCTTCCTCATGTCATGACCCTGGTTCCCTCAACCAAAACCCAATAGGATTTTCTCCATTGGCTTTTGGATTACTGCAGAAAATAAGCTCTGTGTCCAACAAAAGTTTATGATTCTTACATGTTTATTCATCACGATAATCTTCACAAATGAACAACTTTTATGAATTTTGAAGCTTAAAGGATTAGTTCACTTTTAAATAAACTTTTGCTGATAATTTACTCACCCCCATGTCATCCAAGATGTCCATGTCTTTCTTTCTTCAGTCGAAAAAAAATTAAGGTTTTTGATGAAAACAATCCAGGATTTTTCTCCATATAATGGACTTAAATGGACACCAAACGGTTCGAGGTCCAAATGACAGTTTCAGTGCAGCTTCAAAGGGCTTTAAACGATACCAGACGGTGAATAAGGGTCTTATCTAGCGAAACGATCGGTCATTTTCGAAAAAAATACAACTGTATATGCTTTATATAAACAAACGTTCGCCTTCTAAGTGCCTCCGCCAAAACCGCATTTCTGTATTCTCCAAAAAGCTTACGCTGTATGTCCTACGCCTTCCCTATTCAACTTACAGAACGAACGCAGCGCCAGTTTCATTTTTTTCCTTAAGTTGAATAGGGAAGGTGTAGGACATACAGCGTAAGCTTGTTGGAGAATACAGAAATGCGGTTTTGGCGGAGGCACTTAGAAGGCGAACGTTTGTTTATATAAAGCATATACAGTTGTATTTTTTTCGAAAATGACCGATCGTTTCGCTAGATAAGACCCTTATTCATCGTCTGGTATCGTTTAAAGCCCTTTGAAGCTGCACTAAAACTGTAATTTTGACCTTCAACCGTTTGGAGACCATTGAAGTCCACTATAAGGAGAATAATCCTGGAATGTTTTCATCAAAAACCTTAATTTCTTTTCGATTGAAGAAAGAAAGACATGAACATCTTGGATGACATGGAGGTGAGTAAATTATTAGGAAAAGTTTATTTGAAAGTGGACTAATCCTTTAAATACAATTGCCAGAAGTAAAAAGCTAAATGTAGGCTATATAAGATCAACCCCACTAGGACACCAACTATGAAATTAATGCAGCATTAAATTTACTGGATATTTGATCTATAAGTCTCAGATTTTCTCTTTGAAAGCCTTCAGAAAATATGTTTGAAAAATAGACTTCAGTCTCTCTTGTGTTTAATGTGAAATGTCTTCATTTTTTTGATAAAAGGGCTTTGAGCTAAAATGATTTGCACCAAATTCTGACATAAAGTGTCATGAAAACATATCTAAATCAAATTCATGGATCCTCCAGGTTATTGCTCTCTCTTTGGCAGTCTTTGTTTCTCTTTCCAGCTCAGCTTTTCAGTCATCAATACATTATGCCCTGTTCATTTCCTTCATGCTGACTGACATTGTGTCCTTGGCCATCTGGCTTTTTCCAAGCTTTGGACTTTGACTGTACGTCAGTAAAGGTCACAAGGGCCTTTTTGTACCAGCAAATAGGAAAAGGTAACGGCTGCTCCTTGTTCTCAGGTTTCCTTTTAATAATAGTCTTTATTTAGGAATTGTGGAAATTAGGTGATTCGCCACAATCCTTCACTTACAATTTCCTCAACAGACTGAAAGCATGTACACACAAATATTACTTCAAGTACTTACTTTAAGTTACTACTACTCCAAGAAATAGATACTAGTAACGGTAATGAGACTTTTCAGGAGGTTCAGCTGAGAAATTACCAAACTCAACAATTTGGAAACAGACATTTAAACTGAAGTGGACTGATGGAAGAGTACTAGAAAGCTGGGAGGGGAAAATGGCTGACCGCAGGTGTGGTCACAAATACAATAAACAGAGGATTAGAGCAGTGGTTCTTGATCCAGATTTTAATTTGGGCTTAAGCGGTGACCCAGTACAGTAACAAAATTGTTTACTGTACAAAATTTAATTTCAATGGTTTCATGCTCTCAGTAGCCAATAATTCACCCCTCAAAACACATTGTGGTCAGCACAAACCATGTTTATCCTCAGTGCAAATTAACCCATATTTAATGCAGTCTGAGGCGTATTTTGTTTTACTTGTGTAGTTTTGTTGATGGGTTTTGAGGATGAGGGCATGTCACGCGAACTAGTTTAACTCCTGGTTGTGACCCACCAGAACTACACTCTCAGAAAAAAAAGGTACAAAAGCTGTCACTGGGGTGGTACCCTTTCAAAAGTTACTACCTTTAAGGTAGGCCTATTAATATATGCACCCTTTAGGGGTAAATAATGTACAGAGGTGTAGCATTTGAAAGGGTACTGCCCCAGTAACAGCTTTTGTACCTTTTTTCTGAGAGTGTAGGAAACTACAGTGAATTGAAGCTATAAAAAAGTCCATGGGAGATATAAAATAAGTGACCACCTCTTTCATCATGCTGTTTCACCTGCATCTCCTAATTGCCCACCAGAGAGAAAGAACGGCTGTTGGACCTCCACATTTGTCATCCATTGTGAGAAGAGCCCTTAAGGTGAAGACAATCCAGTCCTCCAGTCCAGTGTGTGTTTAAAAAGGAAAAAAAGCACTTCAACTATATATCAGTTTAATGCATTTTGTTCAGTGGATTGTGTTATTAAACTGTGTTGAGACACAAATGACCTGTAGAAAACAAGCAAACCCATGCTAGCCTCTGTCCTCTATAGAGTTCACACAAAGGTGTCTCACTTTTCCTCTCCACTGAGAACACTTGACACTTTGTCCTAGCAAAAGTGGCGATAAAGCAAGCACAAGGGAGTTTTGGCCCCATAAGTGTAAGGTCAGGCAGTGTCTCATACAGTGCTCTCATTCACTCTTGTAATAATCCTGTAACACGTCTTCCTGTGTGAAAGGACAAGTGACCCTTAACCCCATGACCTGAGGTTTGTGGAAACAAATCATACCGTCATCCGAAAAACCCTCCAAAGCATCTCAGCGTGGGCCCTCACACCTGGGCCTCCTTCAGTGTTGATCCTTTTCACTATAAATTATCACACCAATGAATACAGCTCATCCACCTTTAATGCCCGCAAAGGTGTCCACTCGCGTTATTAGATTCATGCAAAAGCTACATGTGCTAATGGCAGTTCCTCACACGCGTTTTGACCGGTCTTTCATCACCCTCGCTTCCCCCACACGTTTCTGCTGAGGTCTGGCATGTGTTAAACTGTCCGGAACGTAAGAGAAAGAAAGTGGGAGAAGGAAACTAAAGACGGGCCAGGAAGAGTGGGAGGTGAGAAGAGGGTCTGAGTGAGAAATAAGGAAACCAGCTTTACTTGCATCATCCATAACTTGAAATTGATTGGAAACAGTGTTGGGAAGTAACTAACGTTGTACATGAATCAATAAAAAAGATTACTGCTATGTACTGCATTTTAGACCTTCTTAATTAAATACATTTGAAAAAAAAAAAGGCTATTAATTTATTAATCAATCGTATATGAAAATTTGATATTTAAGAAATGAAGATCATTAAAAGACATTAAATTACAGCGAATAGACATAACAGTTAAGGGGTTTTCCCGTGACTGACAGCGCTAGTCAAAGCATTCGTCAGTTGCGTCTTGTTCTGTGTTCACAACAATTCAGTCTTTTCAATGTAAAAGTCTTCACTACTGACTGACATACTCATAAAGACAGTCTTTGCTGCCATCTAAAGGTGTAATAATGTAACTTCTGTTGCTGTTCACGGTCAGGGACAATTTTTTCCAGTGGAAGGAAGACTTTTAGTGAAAGTTTTCTTCATGAAAGTTGCATTGATACATATTTTTGGCTTTAATATTTGTATTGTGTGGTAACCATTTATTAAAGCAATAAGGTACTCGAGGCTAGTGCTGTATCGTGAATAAGTCACGGCTGAAGGGGTTGCTGGCACTCCGCTTCGTGCCGTGCCTAACAACTCCCTTCAGCCATCGATTATATCGATTAATTGCGATAAATTGCATCTAACATAAAAGTTTGTTTATATAATATATCTGTGAGTGTGTGTGTGTGTATATATATATATATATATATAATGTATATATATATATATATATATAATTACTAACCTATAGTATACAGCCCACCACAATCAGTAATAGTTATTTTTATATGTCTGCTAAGTATATGTCTGCTCTTCATTGTATTGTTTAGCTACTTTCTGTTACTAATTTTTTGTGTAACGAACAACTTTTCAAACGAGTAGCTTGATAACAGATTATCAATCTATTCATCCATCTTAAACATGCTTTTTCCTCTGTAGGGTCATAGGGTAATTGCAGTTCAAGTAGTTTAAAATATGGGAAGTTTTGGCAAGCTGCAGGTTTAAAGTAGCTTTCCCATAATTTATTGAAAAATAACAAGCGTTATCTCACCAAAGTCACATCATTCTCTATTATATGACATATTGTATAATAGATGTCTAAAAGATATTTAAGGTCCTTTCTGTCTTTTTTTATAACATGCAAAGTAATTGTCTTAAAGTTGTCTTAAAGGTGCATTCAGTAATTTTACTCTACACTTAAAGAATTAATCATTTGATTACTAGTAAATCATTTCACATGAGATGAAGACTTCAGGCATATCAGTATATTAATCACACTGTTTTATTTTACATGGAGCCCTTCAAGAGAGGTTATGTATTGATATCACATGACCAGCTGAATACTACTCATTTTATCTTAGTTACAGCCATCATTGGATACATTTACACACAGAATAAACTAATCATGGCATCAGTAACTGAAAACTTTTCTGTGATGCTGCATCCACACCACTAGGTGTCATAAGTTGAAGACATATTAGTCGTTGCAACATTACATTTATGCTTTTAACATATACGTTTATCTACAGTGACTTCCTGTGCATTCACACAATACATTTTAGGAGTTTGTGCATTCCTGGGAATCGTACCCATGACATTGGCATTGCTTGTGCCATGCTCTACTGAGCTATAGGCTGTTTAACTTCACTTTTAGACATACACTCGCAAACTTCCCTAAGCACTTCCCCTCAGGAGAATCCCAGCCACCATTTTGAAGTGCATTCAACTTCGTCAAGTGGATGAGGGAATTTTTTTTGGACAGACCCTCAACCCCTCATTTTCGACCGAGGGAGTGAATCTACTCACATGTACACTTCAGGCAGATCCATAGACCATAATGCAACACCATTGTGATGTCACAACTCCCATAGCACATTCCAAATAATCAAGGGTTTACGGCGTTCCATTTAAACGTATTGCAAGGGTATATATATATATAAACTTAAAATGTATGGTTTCTATAGATAGAATCAACAACTTTAAATGAATAGTTTTATAATTCTCCATATTTAATTTGATTATGTAATTCGCAATGCTTCATGGGGATTGTAGTTCTTTCCCTCACTAAAGCTGTTAAGTACACAGTCTTTGTCTTTTTGTCAGATTTTCAAATAGTTTTTTGATTCAAATAAAAGTTTGTAATGTTATACTTCACCTTGTAGCTGGCTGGCTTGGTTCATGACTTATATCACTTTAACAAATACTTTTTAAAATTCCAATGGGAAAAATTTATGGGAAAAATACTTCTGGATTCTGCAGAAAAAGTGGATGGGTACAAATGTACTCATTGGCTTATTTTAATCACAGTAGTCAGTCAAAAAAGAAAAAAAGACAATTGAAAAACCATTATTTGTGGTCAAGTTTACAATTATCTCAGAACATACAAGAATTTTTACTTGCCTTTTTATTTAAAATTAGATGGCAAAGATCATCCCACTTACAATAAAAATATGCAAAATAGTGAAGGTAAGAAAGAAAGAGGGAAAAGGGAAAGTGCACTGGTTTTCCCGCGCAGTTGGATGTTATTGTTTGAAGAACAAGCCTGTTGCTGCTGTAGTGGGGTGAGTCCCCAGTAGAGAAGGGCCTCATAAATCTGGACCTTGACTGGAAGTCCCTAGCTGTGCAGGTTGGATGGAGGACAAAAGTAGCCGAGTGCTCAGGATGTGGAGAGACTGCTCTACAGTCAAGCCTGAGGGGCCGTGAAATAACATCAACAGTGACCCAGACCCTGTGCACGGCATAGGATCATAGGGGTCAGCCGACGTTTGTGTATGTGTTTGTATGTGTTATAATATTTTACTGGATTTACATGGTAGAACACATTAAATCCCTATTCCAACTAAACGCATGAGTTCAGGGCGAGATCAACTGTTGAAAACAGTTACTAGTTTAGTATCACTTCTGCTGTAAAAGGACTTTCTGGAATAGTGTCACTCCATATAAAAGATTTATTATTTTAATCATAATCCTTTCATCTGATCCAGTTAAACATTTTAATGGTAGATTTGGAAAGTTCTTCAAGCTGATTAAGACAGTAGTTTAATTATTTAGATATGCCTTTATCGATTCTACAGTTTTTAAAGAAATAAAACTTTATTTAAAGACATAAAACTGCTCTGCTTGTAATAACAGATTGCAGGCTCTGGATTTGGCAAGGTGCGCTAGTTATTCTTCATGTAGTGCCTCAGTCTAACGCTCTTCCAGATCACTTATCAAAATCTCATCACTGTGGATCTGTGGGTCTCTACTGGATTTGATTCAGGACCTACATTTTACATTAGACATCAGTGGCGACCCAACACAACCAAAATGGCTTATCGTACAAAAGAAAAAGAAAAAATGTTGTTACAGTCAAACATTGACATTGAACTGCACAGGTTCAACAATATGCAAAATTATTAACAATACATAAGATAAAGGATAAAAAAAAACTGACCATTTTGTAAAAGTATAAACAACAACAGAAGTGTGATTTACAGTCTTTGGCATAAATAACAAAAATGTGGGAAGCATCCTTTTTAAAAGTTGATGAGCACATGTGATCCTGGACCACAAAACCATTCATAAGTGGCACGGGTATATTTAGCAATAGCCAACAATATGGGTCAAAATTATCGATTTTTCTTTTATGCAAAAAATCAATTGGATATTACGTAAAGATCATGTTCCATGAAGATATTTTGTAAATTTCCTACCGTAAATATATATATATAAAAAATATATTTTTGTGAGTGGATATGCATTGCTAAGGACTTAATTTGGACAACTTCAAAGGCGATTTTCTCAATATTTAGATTTTTTTGCACCCTCAGATTCCAGATTTTCAAATAGTTGTATCTCGGCCAAATATTGTCATATCAAACCATACATCAATGGAAAGCTTATTTATTGAACTTTCAGATTACGTATAAATTTCAATTTCAAAAAATTGACCCTTGTTTTGTGGTCCAGGGTCACATAGTTTGCAGTAATAACTATGCAAAATGACAGGGTTAGTTGCATTTATTATTTGATATGCATATATTATTTTTAGTATTTTTCCCTATGTACAATCTGAACAGAACTGAATCTGAACAATTTCTGGGTCACAACTTTACTGTATCAGTCCACTTGTCTGTGTTTGCTCATTATAGTCCATTTGTGCATTTCAGTATTTCAGTAACTCTTTCTGCAGGTTACATTGTTCAGTGTTACTTTAGTATTATTTATAAATAGTATTTACTAATATTTTGAAATAGTTTTTATTTTTATATTTTCAGTTTTGTTTGTTTTTGTTATTTAGCTTAAGTTTTTTTTTTTTAAGTTTTTCATCTAATATTCATGTTTTTTATTTCAGCAATTTTTGTTGGTTTTAGTTACAACACTGACAAGCGTTACCTATAGTAGGTGGAGATATATGTGTTTATGAATCATTGTGAGTCATTGTATCATTCATTTATTCATTCATTCGTTCAAAAACACTTGCTGAGTTCCACATACTAGCAATTTACTCTTGCTATTTCTGCCATAGAAAGACATAAAGGTAGTACGAGTAGTATACTAGTATGGGGTTCCGAATTCGGGAACGAAATGAGTCTTCATGAGTGAGTCAGTGAATCATTCCTTCAGGAATGATGCGCCAGTAATGTATGACACGGTGACGCAGCGTTGAATTCTGCCATGCCATGGCTCTTTGGATTTCATTCGCAGATCATAATAGGTAAGGAAACCGACAATATTTTGTCTAAAACGTACGTTACGTAATATTTACTTCTTGTTTATGTTAAAAACATTATCACATTCGCAAACATGCTTTTGGTTGTACGAAACAATAGCGTTAATTGTTAACTCCGCCGTGCTTTCGTTTGCTCTCGCTAAAACATGAATTGCTTCCTTATATCCGAATGCTGGCCTTTGTTTATTTTCAAATCTCTATATTATGAGCATCAATGTTATACGTATTAATAAAGCAAATCTCCCCTGCAACATTGTGATACAAAACACGGTTCTAAAGTGCCTTTCTAACATTCATACTTCCCTAGAAAATGCTCATTCTGAAGTTTTGGCAGTGAAGTAGTGGAGACAGCGTGAAGTATTGCGATGACAGAGAATGGTTTGTCCTGCGTCGTGGGGCTTAAACTGCTGTTTAAGTTGGCACCTAGCGTGAGGAGGCTTATGTGCCAAATACCAAAAGCCTTTACACCCCATTGATAACCTGAATGACAGGGCGTCCTGTTACTCAGCAGATTGCAAATCAATGCCTCATTTCACACCACTGGTGACTACACAGGGACTACTTTCTTTACATGCTTCAGTACTCCACCATTTCCCCTTTTTTTGGCCTGCAGTGTTGATTCAAGACACTTCTTTACGGTATTATTAGTAATTACTGATAAAACCCACTTCTTTTGACCTCTGCATTGTTTATTGTGGCCTTTGCCCAGCATCCCCGACTGGGTAATATAGATCTGCAGGCCTCAGCATACCGCATTCGGTGGGATGGTTTCTGCTGCGTTCCCCAAGATCCCTCCATGACTGCAGGCAGGAACGCTGGCCGCCAGACTATGCAGCTGCCTGCTGCGCTGGAGAGCAGGGACACGCGGTACACTGAAGCCCGGCCACTCCTACTTCCCTCCAGTGACATCTCGCATCAATCTTCCACCACATCCCCTTGCAGAGAGGAGGGGGAACGCAGTAGAGCATCAACAATAGGCTCAGCTGTCTGCCATGGATGTTTGCAGCTCAGACGCCGTGTTATTTATAAGTGCTGGCTAACTTAGGGAACTGTTTGAAAACACTGATTTCTGAGGCCCAGATGATGGATTGAGACCTTCCATGATGCCCCAATTACTAAAAAAGCGCAATAGATCAATGAGGGAATATAATAACAGCGCCTGGAGTTTTGGCCTCTGGCACTTTTCGTGCCTGCCAGCAGATGTAAACACATTGGGGGGTTGTTTATCTCTCACAACATTGATCCTTTTCATGAAATCTTCTGATATTCTTGTTTTTCCTTTCAGGTTTTTGCGAGTATGTTATTTGGCTTATGTTTTGGGGCTGGCAAAAATGATGAAATATTCTGTTTCAGAACTTAAATTACTGTTATATCCATGACATAAGCTATATATTTTATTTTGCAGAGTTTTAAGCAATGCTAAGCCTATTTAGATCACCAAAAGCAGCTGTCCATGAGCACATTTGCTTGTTTTTTTATTAAGATTACCGAGTATGGTAGTGGATGAAATTGTAGACCTGCTTCGTGGTGGCCGGTGTAGGTCAGTAGGCCACAGCTATAGGCTTAAGAAGATGGGTGGTCCTCTATTAGGTCTGCAGACCGCTGAACCTAACAGGCATGTAATTAGTCCCAAGAACATAATGAGATGCCAAGGTAATGCATCTTTCACAGCATGTGATGAGAGAGGAAGTTAGCCTCGTGCCATGGACTGTCTGTGGCCCAGCTGTAGGTGTAACGCTCGCTCTACAATAATCCCATTATTCTAAAAGGCCATAAAACTCAGTCCAAATAAGAAACAGTCTATAAAACCAGCCACTTTATACAAGCATAGCTCCACCTTCACTAGACTGTGCAAATATACATATGTTACTCACTCCTCAGCACAGCTAATGAGATGGAATAACTCAATATTGCACAAGGAGATTATGCAGAAAAAGTGGGTTGATGATAGAGAATTCAAAATAATACAGAATTCATATTTGATGTATAATAGTAGGCTAATATTAAATATGTTAAACAGGGCCTCAAAATGTTTTGTAAAAGTACATACAAAAACATTTTTAATCAGTATCTTTGTCCTGTTTTAACAGTATAATATATTGCATCATATAAATATAAAATATCTAAACACCCTATTAGGATATTAAGATTTGCTTGTTTTGAAGGTGAATGTTTTTTTCATTTTTCCCCCACCCATCAGTTTAACCAGTGGTGTGAGTTTGGGGCGGGACTATCTATTGGTTGACCAATGGCAGATGGGGGTGTGTTCAGGAATCCTATCTGGAAAAAAGTCGAGAGGTGAGTCTCATTTCACATACATCTGCACTATTCTGTGTAGTAGTGCGAGAAGTATGTTCACACTGAAAAACGCAACAAAGTAACCGGATGATGATCAAATGTGGAATGTTAGGGTTAATGTGCAACACATTAAGTGTGTTTGAAACAATATTTTCTTTAAAGTAAAAGAATAGTAAGTTTCCCATCTGAGACTATATTGCTCTAACTCATAGACTCTATGGCACAGTAATGAGCATAATGCAAATGCACAGTGTACAATATGTGCGAAGTAGACCTGCTTTGTGGTGGCCGGTGTAGGTCAGTGGGCCACAGCTATAGGCTTAAGAAGATGGGTGGTCCTCTATTAGGTCTGCAGACCGCTGAACCTAACAGGCATGTATTATTAAGGCATTATAACAGGCATGTATTATTAAAGTTTGCTTTTTCGGAAAATGTAGTGTGTTATACAGCTGATTTGAATGTAAAAGGTCTGTAAAGTTTTAAAGATCAAGGTGCCCGATAAATGGAGTTATTGTCTCCCAAAACAAAGAACCGATTTTGAACTGCCTGAAATGAATTGTCAATAATTCCAATTACTTCCTACACAAACCTAAGTAGGTTTGTAAAAAATTTGCATAATGCCAGCCTATGGTCCTCCTTGTCTGCTCTACTTTGATTCGCCCTCAAACACTGTTGTAGCTGAGGCCGGGAAGAGTTCAGTTCGTGTTGTCGACATGTAAAGTAGGCACTGTTTCCTGTGCTGCGAGAGCAAATCCACTTTGCACGCACTTCCAAAGGATGAGGACTCTGGCTTGAATTGATACGGTAAAACTGCCGCCATCGTTACTGTTCATATACATCACTGTGTATTAGAGATGCACGGATCAGCTCTAAGTTTACCCGAATCCGCTGTTAAAAATAAATCGTCCACACAACCTGCACTTGATCGTCACATGACAATTATTCTTCTCAGTGTTAAGCATGATAATATGGTAACTGAAGTAGACTGCTTTTAAATGAACATTTATTTAAAGTAACAGTTCTTCTTTGGCAAAATTATATTTCCTTAATAGCCTAAACAGAGGCTTTACTTCCTTCAAACTTAAATTGAGACTGTTTCCGTCATGGCACCATCCCGAACACACATACAAGAAATTAAAGGGGTCATATAATGCCACTTTTACAAGATGTAAAATAAGTCTCTGATGTCCCCAGAGTGCGTATGTTAAGTTTTAGCTCAAAATACCCCACAGATCATTTTTTATAGCATGTTGAATTTCACTTTTTGAGGGTGAGAAAAACATGCTGTTTTGTGTGTGTCCCTTTAAATGCAAATAAGCTGCTGCTCCCACAAGGATGGCGGAGTTTCGAGGGCTTGTTAGTAGCTCCCATTACCTCACGCAGACTTACTGACAATGTCAGAAATTGTTCAGCCTTTTATGTTCAAACCGGAGTCGGACACTGATGGAGAGACTCAAGAAGAAGTGACAACATGTAGAATGCAACAGGATGTTTCTGAATGGTTAGTTGATGAATTTATGTAGCTGATGTGGAGATAACTATCTTAAAGTCATTGATTAGCATATTCTGTCATGATAATCTATAAATCGCTCATGTGGGAACTGTTGTAAAATGCCTACAGAGCCAGAGAATATATGCTGCATGAAGATAGAACAGGTATAGTTTAGTTTAATTACGGTTATAACTTATATTGTCATCTTGCTTTCATGACATGCTATTGCATTTGTGTTATACCGTATTGCAATAACATGGCCTCACCCCTTTGTTGCATGTTCTCGGGGCGGGGTTTATGTAAATTTTAGGGTTACTGATGTCACTAACCTGGGAAGAAGCTCGTTGTAGTCTCTACCAGCCGTTTGTTGTAGTCCTTAAAAAGCGATTTCTTTAAAAGAAAATTTCTCCCTTTGCATTTAACTTTGTAGGTGTTATGTTTATGCTTAAACAAGTAGATCCCACAACCGCGTAGCATATTATCCGTAGTGTCCGCGGAGATAACTGCGATCCGCGCATCATTACTGTGTATACAAGTGCCGAGGAAGCCTCCAGAGATTAAATTCAGAACCAGTTACAACAGACTGGGCCATCTGGCCAATCAGAGCAGAGTATGATCTTGGGAAGGAGGGGTTTAGAGAGGCCAAACTTGATCGAACAGTTTCAGACACTATGAGATAAGAGGTGATGCTGAAATGCAAGTTTTTTTTTACCTTGGACTCAAGTAAACTTATTGTAGAAGACCTCCAAAGCAATATTAGGAATCTTTATCATAGCATAATGGGCACTTTAATAGTTGTAAAGACTTATATTTTCACATATGTTAGCTTTCAGTGTTCTGTTAGCCTTCAATGTTCAGTGTGAATGCATTAAAAGCAAAAACTTTACGTTATTTTTTATTTTTTTTTACAGCCATTTTTATAGTGCAGGTGTCCGTCAGCTTTGTCAGAGTGAATGCTTACACCTCTCAAACACAAAAGAATGATCTTTTTGCACCCAAATATAAAAAAAGCAAGACCCAGATGATTTGTAGTGTCAAGCGATATATTTAGAAGAGAATTATTGCTTTGGGTTGAAAATCCCTTCCAAGCCATTATAAAGCGCCTGATGTCCAGCAGACATTCTGCCCTGAGCAAGACAGGACTTAAATTTCGTAGAGAGAAGCTGAGATCCCTATTATGAGCTCTGAAGGAGTCTTAATGACCACAGGGATACAGTCAGACCTGTGTCTGCTCTTCAGACCCAGACAATAAGCCTTTATTGTTACTGGGGGTTGCATAAGTGTACTCTTTCAGTTAAAGTGGGTGTGTGTGTGTTCTAAGTGTCTGCTTTTGCCGTTTACTTCGGGGCCCAGGGAATGAGTTAAAATTTACAGCCTCAGAGTTTATCTCACAGAATATTTTTCATCAAAATAATCATAACTGCTGGAGCCAAGCAGGTTTGTTACATTTAATATATGACTTCTCGTTGGTTTGGAAGTCGAGCTGTTTAGTTGTAATGTTATCAATAAGTGTAGACCGTCCCTCTAGTTCTATGGTTTAACTGATCTCTTGAGTCTGAAGAAGTCGAACTTTTCTCACTAATATTTTAATTTGATTTTTTGCAACATTTCGCGCAGGCAACTTTTTGGAATGCCCGCAAATTAGAAATCTAAATGAAACTCTTTGGGTTTGGGTTTGAAATTCCTAATTATGGGTCATTTTGGAGCCCTTCTGTGGCTATTTTTGGTGCACTGTTGAAGTCTTGTAACAGTATGGCCCCATTGCTTTTATGCTGGATTGATGTTTTGTCCTTTAAGTTTCCTTTGTGTGGTTTCTAAGAAAAGCCACATCTTTTGTATTTTGTCATGTTGTTGATATTGCAGTGCAAGTATTACTTCTTTTCTCTTGCATCTTTTTTCTCTCTCTAAGGATTCTCTAGGTGCCTCTTGGGAGTTTAAGTTGGTGGTCTGTGGAAAATATTTGTGCGGTAGCATTGCCTATTTCCTGTCTGATTTAGAAATTCATCAATCATCGGGGCTTTCCAGTCAGAATGGATCTAGGTTTAGGATGCATGACTATTGCATATGCTTAGAGGGGTTTATGGCTTTTTGGTGGTCTTGGACATAAATTATACATTCCTAAAGTTTTGTGGCAGCATGCTATGAAAAGATACATATGTAAAGTAATTGCACCTATATTATTTACGTGACATCATAGCAGCAGTTCTCCGCTGTCACAGTATTAAGGTAATTGAAAAAGAGGCACAGCCTTCTTGAAAGAGCTGAAGTGATTTTCCAGTCTAATCCTCTTCAAATGAAACGGTCTCATATTTGGCATTGAATGATGTTTGAGCTCATTTCAACTGTCACATTTATTTTGACTAAACTTAACGAGGGATCGTTTTATTGGTCACAAACATGGCCGACAGGTATGTATTTCCTTATCCCAACACAGACATTTGTCACTAATGAAAATGGATTTGAAATGAAATGGAGAACGCGTTTGGTATGCCTAGGCCTATATGGCTGGTAGGATCCAGTGGGGGAGTACGGCAAAGCCATTTTATGTATATGTATCTGTTTTAATAATAAAATTATATTTCTGTATATGGATTCAGAGAATGGCTTAAACCAGAAGTGTATTAAATGAAAAGACCATTTACATGTAATTCTATTTCATTTATAGTATTCATAAGCAAATATGACTTGTATAATTCATAAAATGTTTTCTTTTTTTATTACAACTTTTACACTACCGTTCAAAAGTTTGCTGTCTGTAAGATTTTTTTTTCTGTAAGATGTTTTTAAAAAAAGTCTCACCAAGGCTGCATTTATTTTATACAAAATATAGTAAAATCAGTAATTTTCTACTTAAATATATTTTAAAATGCAATTTATTCCTGTGATGACAAAGCTTAATTTTCACCATCATTACTCCAGTCTTCAGTGTCACATGATTTATCAGAAACACAATTTATATATATATATATATATATAAATCTTACTGACCCCAAACTTTTGAACATTATCATATGTAAAATAACATTTGTTTCCTCAGTTTTTGTTCATGTTCTAAAACACAGATTCGTTCAATACCTCTACTGCGTACAATGTGCTTGAGACACAGAAACATGTAATATGTGGAAAGATTTAAAACATTAACATAGACATCCCGAGATGTAAAAAAAAAAAAAAAGCATCTTTGTGTAATGGTAATCCTGACAAGTTTGGATTTCTGATCCAATGTAATCTTGAAATCACCACCATGCATTTACACCCAAGTGAATATACACAAAATGCTGTGTTAAAAACAACCCAAGTTGGGTTGAAAATGGACAAACCCAGCGGTTGGGTTAAATGTTTGCCCAATGTGCTGGATAGTTTTATTTAACCCAACTATTGTTTAAAAATTACTATATGGCTGGCTTAAAATGAACCAAAATTAAAATGAACAAGCAATACAGTCATTCGTAAACAATAGTTGAGTTAAATAAGACTACCCAGCAGGTTGGGCAAATATTTAACCCAACCGCTGAGCTAAAACAACCCAATTGCTGTCCATTTTCAGCCCAACTTGGGTTGTTTTTAATCCAGCACTTTTTAGAGTGTATGTTCTATTATTCAGTAGAATTTATTATTAATTTTGAAGTTATTATTCATGCTTTTCCAAATAAGGCATTCAAGTTTAGCTACATCCCTATTAAGCAGTATTTCTTACCAGAGATAAAAGCAGAACATAGAGAAAAAAAAAAATGATAATGCAAAAGAGGGAATACTTGTGAGAGCTGTCAGCTATAGATTACTGTTTTCCATACCATTTGAGATGTCCTGCAAACTGCAAATAGCTCAGTGCATCTCGACTGAAGTCTTTAGAGGTATGAAAATGAGAGCACTCTTTCCAGACAGTAATTGGTTCTCTTGAGTCTGTGCTGACTTTTCAAAGGAGTGTGGTGTGACTTGCCTTGTGGCAAAACTAAAGAATAGAACCGCGGCAAGACAAGACACTCCTTCTCAGGGACAAAGAGGTATTTAATTTGAGGTAAATTGTGTCTTTAGTGAACCTTTTGCGCATTCATATGATGCCTCTCTGTAAAATCCACCCGAGTTTCACATGTTCCCTGCATGTGAAGTTTCCCTTCAGCTGAAGGGCCCAATTGACCATAAAATTGCAGTCCGTCACTGAGGATGTGTGGCAGCGGCGGACTAGGCGGCGAATTGCAGGCGACCCCTCATTACTCGACTTCCTCTTCTGTCAACCTGCATCTGGAATCAATTAGACATGTCTGGCGCTAACGAGAGAGAGTGTGCTGATGTGATTCACACGTGAGTCTGTGATGCGTCTTTTATTGTTATGGCCCATCTGTTGCTCGCTATGACTGAGGTGGTAAATCCCACTGGGGACTTCCTTCCTTGAGAGTTTGTGTGACAGCGATGCCCATATTTTCATTAGACTATCTTTCATTTAGACCATCAGCACAAATAAAAGTTGATAACACATTTAAGGCTAAATTTTCAGTCATTTCCTCTTGAAATTAGCTTCAGTTTGAAATAATGACTGCATAATATGTATCAATTATTCCAATCTAAGTCCCATGCACGCATATGTAAAATGCAATGGTGGCCAATATACACAAGTCCTGTATTCAGGTATAGATGAAAAGTAGGTATAAGTCAAAAAGTATTTACTTTTGAATGTACTTAATTATCAAAAGTAAAAGTTCTGATCTATAAGGAGAATATTGTTCATTATTTATTTTATTTTTTTCCCTCTTGCAGCGTGACATCCTACTGCTCAAAATACCTATTTAAGGAGAAGGGTCTAATATACACAGATACAACTGAGCTTTCACCAACTGGATCAGTCCAGTATGTGAATGAATCATTCAGTGCCATTTGTGAACAGGTTAATTAAAAAGAATCAGCTCAAAAGAATGATTGATAATGGACCAGACATCACTTCAGCAGAATTAATTATTCAAATGAATCATTCAGATTCATTCAGTTCAACAGATTCTTTGACTCATTACAAATCAGATATCACTTTATCAAAATGAATTATTCAAAGGAATCGTTCAATGTGATTTATCAACAAGTTCAACAGGTTTGTTGAAAAGCATCAAGAATGATCCATCATGAATTGGACATTACTTTAGAATGAATCATTCTATGCAATTTCAGAATGAGTTTAACAGGGTTATTGAAAAGAATCAGCTAAAAAAGTTATTCATCACATATCAAGACATTGTTATTCCTCAGACCTGATTTTGCGTTCTTCACTTGGAAAAAACAAGGAACAAAATGCTTTTATGAAACATAGTGGAGCAAAAAGAAAGATATTAATTTAAATGTATACTGTAAACCCGAATAAGTTGGCAAAAAATATGAGGCAATCAGTTGCCTCAATTTTTAAGTTAAGAAATTCAAAGTTTAAGCAGAACTGGCATTTTGTATTCATACATTTTAATTGTTAAAAGTCTAAATTAAAATTAAATTAAAAGAATTAAGTTAATAAAACTCAAAACAATGAAACAGTTCAATTTGCTTAAAATATATCAGTTCTGTGAACCTGAAAGAAAAAGAAAGTGCTAAATACTAAAAAAGTTAATCTGACTGAACTAATTTGTTTAATTTAAGTTTGTCATTCTCAAACCAATTAATTATTTTGCGCGTTAGGGTTTACAGTGGCGAAGTAAAAGTTTCCAATAATGAAAAATACTGTTCGTTACTGTCCACCACTGGTAAAACATGAAAACTTACTGTATCCAGATGGCTTTGGTATTTATTAGACATTATCCATGAGCTTCTATGAGGTAATGTTTTTATTAGTATGACTTTGTCTTTCACTGTATAGAATCTACTGCACAAAGTCGGTACATGTTACATGGACGGTCCATATGGTGTTTCTATAGTTGGGTTTAGGAAACATCATTTATGATCTCCTTCAATCTTAGAACCTAATGAGTACTTTGCCTGTTAGGTACGTCAGTGGCTTGTCTCGAACGCACCTCCTCCATGGCAGTAATGATTTTTAGTCGACAGCAGTGGGAACCCATTATTTAGACTGAAATAATATGTTAACAATATAATAGTAGGTCTCTTGATGTGAATGGCCAAGGCTCGACTCTCAAGGATTCTGTTTTGAAGTCGTGCCAGTCGATTAACTGTGGCTAAGACCAAGGACTCGGAGTGCCGGAGTGGGACAGCATTTAATTGCACTGGTTTTGAAGGAGTGTAAGTTAAAGAGTGTATGGAAATGGCAGTGTGTTAAAGCCAGACCTGTGTGATATATGACTGTGGTGTCACTATAGACAGGCTGGGGAGTTTTTTTCTTTCTAAAATACCACCAAGCCTGGACCATAAACTTATAGGTGACGGTCATCTGCTCTTTTACCTTAACATGAGCATGAGAGAGGGGGAATGCATGTCTGGATGTGTGTGTGTGTGTGTGTGTGTGTGTGTGTGTGTGTGTGTGTGTGTGTGTGTGTGTGTGTGTGTGTGTGTTTGCGCTCTAATGATGTAACACTTGGCCCTGGCTGGGTGGTTTTGAAGGCAGTTCATGGTATTTCCCTCAGTAATTACCTATTCTGCATTAGCACTGATGGAGGTTGGCCCTGACCCACCAGTGAAGTCATTTAAAGCCTTTTCAGACAAAAGCCAATAAAAACCCACCTGCCTGGCAGTCCGCAGTCTGACTGGGATACTGAACTGCTTCATAATTGTGAGGAAACTGGTTCTGATTTTCAAACCCGCCCTCTCTGGCTACAGCAGTCTGCTCTATTCACGGCAGCACAGTTTTGATCAGAGGTTGTAATTTAACTCGCTAAAACTTGAAATGGCCTCTGAGCCTGTTTGAAGATGAAGAAGTACACTTTGACAGAACTACATGTATGAAAAAAATGCTACTTTAATCATTAAGTAGGGTTTTACATTTAAATGGGTGTTTGATATGCTGATGTTTGATATGCTGTGGATAAAATGTCTGTTCTTTTTAACTAAATTTTTTTTTTTTTTTTTTTTAAAAACATTTATTTAAATTAAGCTGAAATAAAATAAAATATACATTTTAGATGATAAACCTAAACATCTTACAAATGCCTTGACAGATAACTGAAATAAATACTCATATTACTGAAACTAAGCTGCAATAGAAAAATAAAGCTAAATAAAAAATTAAACTAAAATGAAATTGAAAACTCAAAATGTAAAAATAAAAACTAAATCAAAATATTAATAAATACTATAATAGAATGTAAATAATAAACCTGAGGTGCTAAGATATATTGATCAGTGTCTTATAAGAGGGTCAGTGACAAATAGGAGGGTCCATGATAAAGAAAAAGACAAATTTAAAAAATCTAGTTTAAAATATGTGCCAAGTTCTTAAAAATGCACGCTTTGTATTTATGTTGGTTTCAGAACCTAACTGTAAAAGTGTCATGTAAACCAATTAAAAAGAAGTAACATATTATCAATGTGTTTTGGGGGAGTTACACCATGTGACATATGATACTTTAAGAGACCTTTTGACCACAAAACATGACGGTCTGCAGGGGTCCTCTCTATGATATAATGTCTTGCTTTGTTAAAAATTTTAAATTTCTAAAAATAAATAAATAAATAAAATAAGTTTATATAAAACTATTTAAGTTTTCTTTTCAAGAATTGCACTTTTAATGAAATTTGTCTTCATTATGATATCAGGACAGTTTTATTTTTAATTCAGACATCTTGACTGTATGCCCTCAGAAAATATCAAAATGAATTTTAAATTCAGAAATTAAAAACATTTATTTTTTATAGTAGAGATGTAGTCAGGAATTGCATTGTTTTCAATAAATCAGCCAATTTACACAAACAAAATATAATGTCATTGTAGATTATTAACACTTTGAACATGCACTGATCTCATTCTAAAGGCGCAGATTTGCAGTAAGTCTGTTACAGTATGCTACATTTTTAGATTTTTAGTTCATCTTAGACTATCACAATAATTTAAGGCAGGTTATGGATGTCAACAGACCTTGACATTAAAGTCACATCCCAGTGGCAATCACTAAGTTAAGTGGTCTAAATGTATTTATATATATTTATATTGTCTTTGGAAGGTGTAGGACCATAAAATGTTCATAAAATGTTCAAAATCATATCCCTCAGAAGAGATGGAAACCTGTGATGTTATGCTCACAGCGGTTCGTGACTCGTGGCTGAATTTATGCGGTTCAATGGCAACACTATCAACTCTGAAATTAATCTGCAGCAGTCAGCTGATTCAGGTCAGTGTCTTTAAGTTGTTTACGTTCATTATCATTGTAATGTTATGCATTTTAAGACATGAGGTAGTTTAACACCGTCTCTCGTGACACTTTTGTTTGCTCCCTGCTGTACGCTTTCATGTGTTTTGGAGGAGGTGTGGCTCTGAAGTGTGGGTGGGATTGTATGCTTTCAAAGCTAGCTCGCTATTGCTAGCCTCTCCGAAAATGACCTACCCTATCTTTAACATTTTTGCTCACCAGCCACTGTGGCTAGTGGTTTTCCAAAGTTACTAGTCCTTAAATTAAAGTCATGTAACACCAACAATATTCATCCGGAGCAAATGAAACGAGTAAGTAAGGGGAGGCGGGTTTGTGTGTCAACTCTCTGTTTGAAAGATGAGAGAGCGAGAAAGCGCAGCTATTGTGTATCTATTCTGTAGAAAATAAGTATTGGAAGTGTTTCAGATATTTCAGTATTGATATGTCTATATTTTTTTTGACAACACTACATTGCACTTAGCTTATTATTTCAGATATCTTTGTAAAAGACTACAATTGAAAAATGTATATATATTATATATAAAATTCAACCTGCCAAAGTGGCTAGTAGGAGTGACTGCGTTACACGTCACTGCTGAAATCCACCCGCATTTGGCGGGTTGGCGGTTGTTAATGTCAAGCCCTGGATGTCACTCACTTGACCTAACTGCCTGGAGAGTTTATTTTCCAGTTATCAAGGGCTCTTGGGTCTCAATGTGAGGGCAGTTCACCTGAGAGGATTCATGGACAGCCGAGTGTGTCCACCTCTTTAGAAGAGGTCAGAGAGTGAACAGATGATACTTCCTGTTTTGGGTCTTTCAGGTGTGAATAAAAAGTGTTTTCCACAGCCAGAATATTGTGAGCTAACAGGCCAGCCTGGATGAGCTCATGAGACACGGCATTGTCTCCTCCTGTGGATTCCCGTGAGCACGACTCAGGAGAGCATTGAGGTCTCAGAAAGTCAGGAAATGTTTATAACAGTTCGGCTTCTGATAAATTCAAACTGACATTTACTTAGAGTAGCGCTTCCGAGTCGCCGCACAGGACGTAGCAAACAAAAACAGACAGGCTGAGATTTCACAAAATGTTGGAGAGCTGACAGACAAACAGATGTAGGAGAACTTGATTGGGTTAAGCCGCGAACAGTGAGTGTGGGAAGAATGAAATGTCTGAACACGGCCGCTGAAGTGACATGTTTGATGCAGATGGGAGGATTTAGTGCAAGGGTGAGGCCTGAAGGCTTGCAAATTATGGAGTTACCTGGACTTGAATTCAGATGTTGTTTGCGTTGTAAAGCCTTAATGCTCCTTAATGAACATCTGATTTTTAAACTAAAGGTGAAAGTCTTACATTAAACAGTCAACACAATAAGAGACAGTGGATTAGTGTGTTTGTTTGGCATGTGTGTAAGTGTGAGTGTCTGTGTACCAGATGTAGTGCTCTGAGAGTCCCCGGCTCTGTAGGCGGTGGGTGTTTCTGATTGTGTCGGCAGCCATATGGAGAAAGGAGGTTTGGAAACATCCCATTACAAGTCGTACATCAGAGGCCTGACAGCCTCGTTCAGTCCTGTTTTCATTTCAGTCACGAGTGCAGCTGCTCCAAGCCTCCGGATCCCAGCCGCCTCCTTAACCCCTCACACACACACACACACACACACACATCAGAGAGCGGTGTGCCACCTTAAACACTTCATCTGATCGTTATAACGCACAGAAATGTCTGCTGTCTGCCATCTTAGAGTGTGATGAAAGCTGTTTTTTTGCTACTCCTCCTACAGAGTTGGTTCAATCTTCACCAAATTTTGCCCAGGCGATCTTCAGACTCTGCTGCACATAACCATCTGGATTTTTGATTTTCAAAACTCACTTATTAATGCGCATACATAATTGGCCATGAGGACTTGCAGTATCATGGCAATGCTTTGGAATATTGAAATCAAACTTAGTTTGTGTCATTATCAAACTGATCTGAGACTGTACATGTAGAGTTTGGTGACAGCGCCACCTATTGGTATAAAAATCCTACTAAGATGTATCAAATCCCCAATTCATTTTTTAATTGTAACAGATACAGATCTTTTTTAAACGTTTTTTTTTTTTATATTGCTGTTGTTGTGTATGTTTGACTGGATTTTGTGTGGCTAAAGATCTGGGCTGGTAAGGAAGGTTGTTGGTTTGATCATGTCAAATGTGCATCATGTCCTCTGTACATTTTTTGGGTCATGCTTAATGTGATGCGCATGCTGCCATTTCAGTGCTTGGCCACATTTTTGCTGTTGGTCTCAATACTTTCTAAACAATTTGTTCCCTTTAAATGTGTTTATTCAATGCAGAAGGTCTACGGCATTCTAAAAATATATAATTTAAAAATATTTCTAATCTTTAAATTGTCAATCTGCTGCTTTGGCATGTGCAAGTCATAGCGTGATCCAGCAGTTTGACACAAAAATATTTTTTTGAGAATGTTTATAATATAATGTTTTTATTTATTTATTAGTTTTTATTTATAACAAATAGATAAAGGGACAGTTCACCCAAAAATGAAAATTCTGTCATTAATTATTCACCCTCATGTCGTTCCAAACCGCTAAGACCTTCGTTCACCTTCGCAACACAAATTAAGATCTTTTTGATGAAATCTGAGAGATTTCTGTCTCTTCATTGACAGCTACGCTAATACCAATTTGATGCTTCAGAAAGTTCATAAAGAGATTGTAAAACTAATCCATATGAATTGAGAGGTTTAGTCCAAATTTTCTGAAGAGACACGATCACTTTATATGATGAACAGACTGATTTTAGGCTTTTATTCACATATAAACATTCATCAACTCACACATCAGTGATGGTAAACGGAAGTATGTTCGCTGATCAATGTTTATATGTGAATAAAAGCCTAAATTAAATCTGTTCATCATATAAAGTGATCAAGTCTTTTTAGAAAATTTGCATTAAACACTCAATTCATACTGAATTGTTTAATGATCTCTTTATGAACTTTTTGAAGCGTCAAATTTTAGTTGCTTAGGCTGTCTATGGAGGGACAGAAATCACTCAGATTTCATCAAAAAGATCTTCATTAGTGTTCTGAAGATGAACGAAAGTCTTACGGGTTCAGAACAACATGAGGGTGAGTAATTAAAGACAGAATTTTCATTTTTGGGTGAACTGTCCCTTTAATATCTGCTAGCACTTTATTTTAATGGTCCCCCAACAGACATTCTACTGACTATAACTTCTCAACTACATGTCAACTTATTCTACTAAGCCGAACCCTAACACCTAACCCTAATCTAACAGTCTACTATAGTTTATTAATACTCTAATAATTTTTTTTTTTTTTTTTTTTTTTTTTCAGTTACTTCCCTACACTTTATTCTGAATCACCTTACGTAGCTTAAAGGGATAGTTCACCCAAAAATGAAAATTCTGTCATCATTTACTCACCCTCAAATTGTTCCAAACCTGTATAAATTTCTTTGTTTTGCTGTACACAAAGATATTTGGAAGAATGTTTGTAACCAAGCAGATCTTGCCCCCATTGACTGCCATTGTATTTTTTTTCCCTATGAACTCTATGAACATGAGAGATAAAGTTAATTCAGCCAACCACACGGTGGTCTAATTTTTACAGTCCCTCAATTCTCCTAGAAGTAAAACAAACAATCCAGTGAAGATGACTAAAACGGTTCCTTCTCTCTATCAGCAGGGGCAGTGAGGTGAAATTCAGAAACATACTATGCATCATAAAATACGTCAAATTATTCCAAAGCTGGACACTCAGGATGAAGCTTATCTCACTTAAGGGAGCACTTGATTCTGAGCGTGACAGAGCAATCTGAACATCTGTTTCTTCAAACATACAAGATAAAAACACGTTCAGTTCTCAAAGACATCATTGCCCCACATTTGTTAATGATGAAAATGATTGTAATGCCAGAAATGGTTCTTGCTGTTCTCAAGACAAGCACAGCATCCAGAAACCTTCTCCCGTCTCTGAGCCAAATTTCCACTAGAAATCAAAAGTTGGAAGGACTTATATGTTCGGATCTTCCAGTAAATCAGGTTGATCAAATGAGTTAATGTCTGACTGGCAAGCATCATCTGTCACGCAACTCATGTTAGGACTGTGCCAAGATCCACACTCACACTGGCGACACCACTCTCTGATTGTTTACCCACAAAGAACGACAGGACTGCTTTTTTTTTAACCGGATGACCTCTTTGGAATCATGTTTCTCATTTGACTATAAAGCACTGACACATCTTCTGTCATAATGGGACAAATCACTTCAAAAACTTTATGATCACTGTATTTAAATGTACCGTGTGCATTTTAAGTGACAGTGCTTGGAAAGTTCACTGATAAAAGCCAGAGAGGAAAACTGCTCTGCCTGGGAGAGAACGGACCATGACTTCACTGACTGGTTCTCCTCAAAAGCACCTCTTTCTCTCTGTCTCTCTTTCACCCTGTCATTGATTTGTCTCTGCATTACAGAGTAGCCTGACAATGTCATGATTTGCGAGTGCACTGACAGCAATGCTTTGAGCCATGCCAAATTTTTATAAAAATTATGTTGTGATCAATCATTCAGACATTTTTAGGTGACTTTTTTCTAGACAATTTTGTTCTGAGAAAGAAAAGCACAAACCAATAATTCTATATATATATGTGTTTGTGTGTGTGTGTGTGTATACAGTCAAACCAAAATTTATTCAGACACCTTGAACATTTCATTCATTAATACAGTTTATTCACAATAGTTTTTTTTTTAAAAAAGGTAATAAAATATGACAAGATCTGTGTCAGAAAAAATTTATCTTAATTATGTCAGATAACACTTAAGCAAAACATGGTCAGGTCAAAGTGTCTGAATAATTTTTGGTCCCAAATTGTTATCAATTTTACTGGTAGTCCACTGTATGAAGAAATGTTGGGTATAATATGTCAGAGTTTATTTTATTTTGCTATTCCCACTTACATAAATGAACTATAGTGTCCTGCACCCACTAGTAAAAATATATCAAAAATGTCTGAATCATTTTTTGTTTTGACTAATATATATATTAGTTCATGCAATAATACAATTACTTCATTTTTAATGAGGGTTAAAATATTTATAAATATTATAATATAAGAGTGCGCATAACTAACTGCAAGTTTTTTATTTGTTTAATATTTTTTTTAAATTTTTTTTTTGCAATTTATTTGTTTCTTTTTCATAGTACCCATATTTATACTATTGGTTGAATTTTTTTTTTTTTTTTTTTTTTTTTTTTTGTATAAACAGTTGCCCAGGCTATGTATTTCACCTCTGGTTGGATTGTATGTTGTAGTCACGAGCTCTGTGAGTTTAGAGAGCATGAATGCGAACTTCTGAGGTTTGACTTGAATTACTAACAAAAGCTGACAGCGCCCTCATGTGGTCATGTTTGGAATATGAATAGTATATTGGGATATGCAAAGTATAAAATTATGTAAATTGTTTTCCATCACATACCTGTGGGATCATCTCATTTAACTGTAATGGCCTGATCATTTTACACAATGTTATTACTGTGGCAAACTGTTTGTCATTACAACTGACGTGCCACTAGGTGGAGATGTTGTAGTCTAAACCGTGACAGGCAAAATATAATATTCCAGTGGTTGGAAAATTAAAAAATAGACAGCTGATTCTGTATATTTCAGCTACTAAATAATTTGTCATCTCCCTATTAGGTTTCCTGCGCTGCTGTTTTCAGTAAGGTACTTTAAAAAATGTTCTGCTTTAGGCTTTTGTCTGTTCCTTTTACAAATAATTCCTCTATACAGCCCACTGTATTCACTGAATTACGCAATCAGATGTCTCTTTATTCAACTGTATAAAGCACACATGGTAATGACAAAAAAAGATGTTGATTTTGGACCTGAGAATCATGGGAAGTTAAGTGCTCTGAGTGCTGTGAGTCAGGGCTGAGAGGAAAAATAAAACAAACAGAGCCCTTTAGGTTTAAACCTGCTTCGCTGGACATGTATATCACAGCACTAAAACTGACAAAAATGTATCATCTTAGTCTCTGCAAGCCTATTATCTGACGCTACAGTACAATGAACTAGGATGAAATGGAGTTATCACCTAAGGGCTGATATGTGTGGGAGAGAAAGCAAGAGCTTTCTGGAAGGAAGGCGGGGAGGAGATGCCCTGGAAATCAGTTTGGGAACACTGGTTGCTGGAGGAGGAGGCAGTGAGTTATATTAAAGTAGAGCATACACAGATATTCTGTGCTCTATGTTAGAGGTCAAAGTTTTAAATGGATGTATTCTGTTGGATTTCCAGAGATCTGTGTGGATTTAGATACAGTTTGGAGTAAAGCTCTACAGAAGCAGTGGATTCATGAATTTAGTCATGAACTGAGTAAATAATTCAACTGTTTGGAGCACTACAGTATTGATATTTCAGGGGTTTTTTTTAAGTATCTGTTTAAACATCATGTTGAGATGATTGAGATGGATTTAGAAAATGTAAAAAAAAAAAAAAATAATTAAATCATTTTAAAAAATGTTATAGAGTAGTGAATCATGTATAGTTTAATTTAATACAGGCAGATTTATACTGAATGTTATATCAATTACCCAATATCTGAGGTCACTGTTCTTCTATTGTTTTTCCTCTCTGCAGCCTCTCTGTTCTCTCCTCTCCTACTTGAGCCACTTTGACTTATCTGGAGCATGTATGAAGGATCCCAGCAGGATGCCAGGTTTGTGTGGTAGAATGGAGGAGGTTGGGATGACATAGATATATTACGGGGAACTGGTACAAGAAGCATGAATGAGATGAGGTTACCAGGCACTTTCTATGAATAGGGTACAGTAGGGTAAGTATAATACAGCATATACATAATAGTTTATCCCCCTGTCTCTATTCCCCTGCTTAACTGTATCTAACAATTAAAATCATGCAGCATCATCATTTTGATACCATTTGTTGATATTCATGTAATAGTAGTAGCACACAAATTTTTTTTTAATTATTTAATTTTAATTATGTGATTATAGTTCACATTCATATATAACCACTGATCAATCAACCCGATTTCACGGCAATTCGTACGTATTTTACGAGGTGGCTAATTCGTATGAATTCGTACAACCTCACTCGTACGAATTTGTACCTTTTTTGCTAAATCATACGTATTTTACCACTTGCCAAATTCATATGAATTCGTATGAATGGCCTACCCCTAACCCCGCTCCCTAAACCTACCCGTCACTGGGGTTTAGACAAATCGTATGAATTCACACGAGTGACGTACGAATTCGTATGAATTAGCCACCTCGTAAAATACATACAAATTGGTCGTGAGATAGCGTTGGATCAATGCATGCACATAGAGTACATCAAATATGGTAAACGCAAGTTCAAACGTGCATGCTTGACGAGCCAGTGAACTAATAGAGTGGTGGAACTATGACGTCACTTTGTTGGCCAGTCGGCAGTCACGCTGGTTCCCCTCGACAAAAAACCAATAGGAATTTCCCATAGGCTTAGGATTATCACAAAAAATAAGCTCTGTGATCAATAAAAGTTTATGATATTTACACCTTTTGTCCATCAAGCTAATTTTCACAGATGAACACAACTTTTATGAATTTTGAAGCCTAAATGCAGTCGCCAGAAGCAAACAGCTATAAGCGAATTACACCACGGTCGCACAATTTCAGCTTCACCAACACTAGCTTAAACTCTTTCGATCTTTATCAAAAAATACTTTCCCTGAAAGTTTGAATTAGAATAGTTTGTAAGAGTGCAGTTATAAGCATAACTAGGTGCTAAAAGTAGACAGAGCTTACCTGTTCGCCATGATTACATTTAATGTCACCGACAGCCTCTGTAGTCCGATTTAGCCACTTGATTTTAAAAAGAAAAATCACAGGTAGGTTAATACCCGTGATGTATTTTATGTTGTAGAATAAAACGTAAAAGCTTGTGTTAACCATGGACCTTATTTCAGCCATTTAACGAAAAACCCATTAAAAAAACCCACTGACTTTGGGACAATGGAACCGGAAGTGCTAAAATGCTAACTTGCTTCTGGGTTTTGGCCTACAAAAATGCGTCATAGTTCCACCAATCTATGAGGTTTGTTCTCACGTGTCATGCAAGTGTGCGCACCGCTGGATTTTTGTAACCGCGTGTACTTGTAAGCACAGGTCACACATGCGCATTAATTTTTTTTGCAGTAATTAGTTTATCCACAAGGTGGCAACCATGCCCTGGGGGCGTCGATTCACATGGTAGTTAAAGAAAAACTGCATAAACAGAACAGCTACGATGGAGGACTACATAGACGAGAGATTGTGCGAAGAGGTTAGAAAGTACCCTCATTTGTACAACTCTAACATGAAAGAATACAAAGATGTTTACATTGGTTGTAACTCAACGTGTACACGGTGCTCATGTAAGACGGGATACTCGGAGGAAGAGATTGCACAGATGACTGCGAAAGCACCGCTGAAATAATCTCAGTTGACCTCAACAGTTACTTTGCCTCAACAGAAGATGTGATTGGTTAACTGGACTAACCAGTGGATCAATTTCATTGCACAACATCTCAAATGTTGATTTGGTCATTGTGAAATGCCTGAACCAAAGTCTGTCTTCAAAATGGTTGGGTATAATTACCTCCCAGAACGGTCTCACACTTACTCTGCAGTAAGAGCTGTGTATCTGTGTACATCCAGACCAAAGTGGAAAAAAATTATAGTCACGTGTGAAGTAAAAGAGATTAAGAATATTTTCCCATTATTTTTCAGCAGGAAACAGGCAGTTTTGATGTTTTCCAAAACAATATGTGTCATAAAGGCAGGAAATATCATATACGCTTCATGAAATACTCAAGAGTGTTAGAGCAGTGAAGAAGAAAACAGCGATGCAGTGAGAACAGAATAAATTCAGAGCACATCACCCCATCATGGGATCCTTCCAAGCTTCATATAGAGTCTCCAGGGCTCTCCTCATCTTCAGAGTTGAAGGAAATCCTGTGTTAAAGCTCCTCTGCACTGTGTGAATGGGACCAAACAGATAAACATCTACCCCATGCTTATGTTTTCCATTTTTGCTCCCAGTAGAAAAGAAAAACTACAACATTCCCAAAAAAGAAACACAAAACCTACACACAGCACCCAAACAAACACAGACACACCCACATCTGTCACCAAAACAGCAGCTTTGAGACATGTGGTGAAGACTCCGATGGGGGAAAAAGGCCTCTTCTTGTTTTCTACACGTCTAATCTCTGTAAGCCTCATCGCTTCCAGAGCATTTTGATGTTCAGATAAGGGCACATCTGCACCCCTGGAAACCTTAAACCCGGTTCCTCCGCAAACACACCAGGGATTGTCAGTAGCTTGCACTGAAGATTATAGAAAGATTACTGAGGGTCAGAGGTCAGATAAATGTTTCACTGCAGCTGATTGTGTTGAAAATACATTCTGACACCTTCAAAGGGGGTTAACCTTATGACTGTAAATATGCCAGGTATCTGCTGCTGTATAAACATGCAGCCATAAAACACTTTAAATGAGCTGTTTGTGTCCGAGACCGATAAATTGCAGTACGTCCTTTTCTTCTTAGAAAAAATGTTAGTGTACAAAATGTTATGCTTTATAGATCCCTTAAGAGAAAATCTCTGGAATGTCCAGAGGAATAACATCCATTTCCTATTTGTACAGCTTGTACTGTCTGAAATGTATTGCTTTTAAAGTTGAAAGCACCTTCACAGTGAGTGGGAATGTTTTTGGAATCAACTGTGATACGTCTGTTCCATTTTATTAATAAGATTTGCTTATGCTTTATTCTTTTTATATGTTACTAAAAAGCAAAAGCTGTTGTATAATAAGCGTTCCTGATGTAGAAGAAACTGTAAAGTATTTTAATAAAGTAGCTGTTGCTGAGGAATCACGATGATGTTGAGGAATAGGCTATATTTATACACAGTAAAAACAGTAAATCCATAAAGTAGGGTGAATTCAGGTTGATTGGGACAATTTTTCCCAGTCGTCATAATGGCAAAAAGTGTCCCAATCACCCTGAATTCGCCCTATATCCATTCATCCAAAAAAAAGAAAGAAATTAATATATCTATTCAGCAAGGATACATTAAATTGATCAAATATGAATTTCTGAACGATCATGTGACGCTCAGGACTGGAGTGAAAATTCAGCGTTGCCATCACAGGAATAAACATTTTATTCTGGTGTGACATTTGGCATGTCTTTGCATGCATTTATCTACAAACATGTCAGTACAAATGCATTGACTCAGATATTTCCATGGTTTTGTGTACATCTAAATGTGAATGTGACTCACATCAGTGATTCATCATGTGTTGGTGCCCAGGATGTTTTGGATGTGTATGTACCTTAAGTTTTGTGTGATAGGGGAGGTGAGTACCTCAATGTTTCCATATCAAATCTTTTATACGCTGATCACGGGCAGGGATACTGTGGGCAAATATGAGATTGTAGACTATGCAAAGCACTTCTGAACTTTGTAATGACTGTTTTGTCTCAGATTGGCACACAGATACTCATTAGACCGCTCAGATCAGACCCAGTGACTGTGGCATGTCTGTTCTTCTCTGCACTAAATCATCCAACTGTACTTGGCACTCTAATTGAAACTGACTTTATTTAATCAGGTACTGTGGAGCTGAAAGATTCATGTACAGATCAGCCCTTTAGTGGATCCCCATGAGATATCCTCTTATACTGTGAACATGCAACTAATGGAAAATGTTGTATGAGGTATGTGAAACAAAGGCCAACATGGTCTTATAAAAGAGGATGAAAACCAAAAACCACCAGGATTGATTGTAAGTAGGGATGCAACGATACCATTTTTTTAAGGACCGAGTACGAGTACCGATACTTTTTTTTCTAGTAGGCTACACGCCAATACCAATGCCTATACATTTATTAATTTATTAAATTTATTAATCTCTCTCTCTCTTTTTTTTTTTTTTTTTGGTGATGTTGCAGTTTTCCAAGTACAACACAGTGAGACTAATGACAGCTTCTTCATTATTACTCTAATGAAAAAAGTAATAATTTTTATGTGCTTGTCACAAACTTGAACAAAAATTTCACAGTGTCCAATAACCTTCAAAGGGCATAATTACCAATATATATAATTGTTATATAAAAAGAAATTTACAAACAATACAACAAATACTATAGAGATACAAATGAAATAAAAAATAAATTGTTTTTCAGATACGGTAGGTTTATATTCCATGTATACATTTATTTAACATATTTTGCTGTTTTCTTAACATTAATGACAAATATAGACTACGGTCCCTTTAAGACCGAATCCATGGATACTGACAAATATCCTGTTTTCACCCAAATGTTTATGTCCACTTAAGCCTTAACCGACTGTATTTACGTGAGATACTCCACACGATGGACATTTTGACAACTATGTGTCCATCTGGCCATTCAGGCGCGAGGAGAACTGATCGCGCGCTGTCTGAAAACTGGGATCGCGCGCAAAAAATAGAGAGAGCGCGTGCGAGAGAGAGAGCGCTTCTGGTCTGTGTCATTCAGCGCGATTCCGCCTATCCCGCCTTCACTAATCGATAACGAATTGTGATTGAAAGCATGCAGTTCGCAATGTGTGTGTTGTCATCATTAATTTGAAGTATTTCCACACCTCTGAGGCTGACATTGTTTCTGCTGCTGCCATCGGTGTCTCTGTGCACGGAAAATTCTGTCAGTTACGTCACGTGAGGTATCGGTCTTTGGTATCGGGGGTGTTTTTACGAGTACGAGCTACCGATACATCCCTAATTGTGTTTTTTGCAAGGTTTGGCTAGTTAGCATGACTATGCTAGCCCCTGCTGATACAGTATATGACATAACTAGGGTTAAAAAAAAACATTTCTTGCATATGAAAAATTTCATAAGTTGAATACGGAATGCGTAGGATGTAGCGTATGCGTTT